>NW_016157136.1:519448-526567 GCF_001687245.7 Rhagoletis zephyria | reverse complement strand
TCGGTTTTAGCTGTTCAAATAAAGGAGTTTTACAGTAAAATCCCATATCTGAACAATCAGTTTGTATGGGAGCTATAGGTTATAGTGACCCGATCTTTGTAATTTTCACTGTAAGTATTCTGTTGATAATGGGTGCAAGTATTGCAAAATTTCATGTTCGTAGCTGCATAAATGGAGAAGTTATAACGAAAAATCTCATATCTGAACAATCAGTTGTATGGGAGCTATATGTTATAGTTGTCCGATTCTTCCGGTTCCGACAAATGATTAATACATTATAAAAATACACCCACCTACCAAATTTGATCCGGATATCTCGAAAACTGTGTGCAATCTAGTCTGCATACAAACAGACGGACAGACAGACAGACGGACAGACGGACATGGCTAAATCAACTCAGCTCGACGTTCTGATCATATAAGTATACATTTTCATGGGTCTATCTCTTTTTGTTCTGGTACTTACAAACATCGGACCCCCCTAAATACGGCCTTGCTCTTATAGTAAGCTAATGACAAAACTGTCTATCTTTTGCTGATGAAGATGAAGTATTAACAGAAGCTATCAGATGACGTGACAGCTAATTTAAGCACAAGTGGTAATAATTTACACATAAGGTTTTGCAGAAAAATGGCCTCGAGCTCATTATAAAATTGTTGAATATAATTGTTAAATGGCCAATAAATAACAAAAAACAAATTTCTTTAATTTATATATAATTTATAATTCAGCTTTTATTATTTTGACATTTTTATTATTTTAAAAATAAAAATATATACATATTTTTAAATTAATTTTATATTTAGAAACTTATTTTACCCTTTTTCTTGATTTTTAATATTTTTTTATTTTTAGTTTTAAAAAGGATGGCTTTTAATTTCATTAACTTATAGAAACTTTAATTTCTTATTAATTTATTTTTATTTTAATTTTAAGATTTTATTGTTTTAAATTTTTTGTTTAACTTTATTTAGTTCACAGAAACTTGCTTTATTCATATTTTTTTTTATTTACTTATTTTTTCTTTTTTAATTTAGTTTTTAGATTTTATCGTTTTAAAAAGAAATATTTATTTGTTTATTTTCATTTTATTCGTAGAAAGTTTGTTTAGATTTTTTGGTTAAGTTTTTAAATTTAATGTTCTTTTAGTTTTTAATGGTTTAAAAAAATTAGTGTGTATATATATGTCTTTGATTTAATGTAATTTTCAGAAAAAATATTGCTAAGAGACAAAAAGAATCTTCAGATCTTTCAGTTAGTCTTTCGAAGGAAAAAAGAGCTTTCAAAATAGTTGCTAGAATTGGCAATTGTCTTACGAAAGACTTTGAGGCGATCATAAATCGCAAATAGAGGTATTTCTTATGTACTTTAGAAATTCGAATCCAACAAACAATAGCGCTTTTGTTAGTTGTTGGTGTAGCAGATTTAAAAAATGTTATTGTGGTTATCTCGAGATAAGCTCGCTTCTGTCGCTTTTGCATATATATATGTATGTCCATATGTTAATAAAAAAACATTCACAACAAATCTTCAATTCTACGTACTGCATTAACACGTGCATATGTATGTATGTAGTTATTTGCCAACCTCATAATTGAAAGCAAATAATAATCTTTCAGAAATCCAAAAATTATTTTCAAAATATACATATCAACCTCCATCCACCTTTCCCCCTTCCTCCCTTCCACCCTTCCACCCTTCCTTCACTTACCCACAAAATCACGATCACCGACCGCGTGCATGCTGTTCGGCGTCACGCCGGCAAAATTCAAACGCTTAGCCAGCCACTCGCGATCAACACCCAACGGATTGCCAGCCAAGGCGCCGCTACCCAAGGGCAACAAATTAGCGCGCTCTTTCAACTCCAACAAGCGCTGACAGTCCGCGTGCAGTGCGAAGGCATGCGAGAGCATCCAATGTGAGAATTGCACCGGCTGAGCGCGCTGCAAGTGCGTATAGCCCGGCATGAGTGCACCCAAATTCTTTTGCGCCTGCTGCACTGCAGCCTCGATCACCGCACGCAAACCATGCAACGTTTCTCGTATGCCGCGGCGCAACCACAATTTCATATCGGTGATCACTTGATCATTGCGACTGCGACCAGTATGCAAACGTTTGCCCACATCACCGATTAGCTCGGTGAGTCGACGTTCATTCACTGTGTGTACATCCTCATCGCTGGGTAGAAATTTGATGCTACCATCTTTCCATTCGCGACGTACTACTTCCAAAGCGGCGCCAATGTTGGCTGCCTCTTTATCAGTAATTAGGCGTGATCTTGCCAGCGCTTCGGCGTAGGCTATGCTACCGTCGATATCTTCGGAGTAGAAGCGGGAATCGAGCGGCAGACTGCAATTCAATTTGGCCAAGCATTCACTGGTTTTACCCTCAGCATCACCGAAACGGCCGCCCCACAGCTGTTGCGCAGCCATTACGCTATTGTAGTTGTGGTTGATAGTTAGTTGTTGGTGGAAAAATTTGCGTGTAGGCGACTGGACGTTATTGTCTGTGCGTTTTAACACAAATCCCCGTCGATCGTTAAGAAAAAGGCACGCAGTCTGTTCGCTCGCGATCGCTCTCACTACGATCTGCACTGTTTAAATTTTAGAACGCAACTGTTTGCAGCGCTGCTTATTGCTTGTTGTAGTCAAATATCAAGGAGATACGAGATAGTCACGTTATCTCCACTCTAAAATGATTAGCAAATTATTACTGTAGTTTGGTTTCTTATTAAGTATACATACATACATATATGTATATAGTATTTACATATGCAGTGATGATTTAAAATACGCAGGCAAAGAGATGGAGAGCTTTCAACTCAATCGAAACTGGAGAGATATGTATAAATAAATGGCACTTTAAAAGATTTAATCAATAAAGTCACATATAACAATTAAAAATATTAAACTTGACGCATACACCCTAATCAAATACTTACCACAAGAAGTAATCACAAACCGTTATTAATGAATTCGTTTCACTCGACGTTTGTAAATGTATAAATAAAATTAGTTTAAACAACATCGTAAATATAGTGGGAGATATCTTTTAATAAGTATTTTGGTGAAATAAAAGCAACGTATATATGTATGTATATACATTAGGATGCGTCACTCTCGATACAAAAAAATTAAATAAAATCGGTACTATTTTTCCATCGCAATTATAAATCGTTATATAATCGAAAATGTCCGCAAAATTTTTAAGATTCATGTAAGCTGGACCGACTTGAAAATACCGCTAATAATCTCATTATTTCCATTCCGTTGATAAAAAAGTTTCAAAGATTTTTGTTCAGCCTTATCATGAGTTTCGTTTTCTCCAAACCGCTTCAATTTTCGCTTTTGGTTTCCATGTATCTATTATGGGTGGATGAAAAATTTTCGAGTGAATGTTTTCCGCGCGAAACTCAGGATAAGGCCGATTATCGCCCCTGTTGTGGAACCTTGTGCGAAGCCACTAAGGTCGTTGCGTATGCGAATGACTTAGTCATTCTGGTCGTGGGGCAATTCGTCTCCATGGTCAGCGATGTTATACAATCTGCAATTAACAATCTGACAGGATGGGCAGAGGGAAACGGTCTAAGGGGTTAACCCCCCCCCAAAGCCGAACTTGTTCTTTTCACCAAGCGATACAAGGTTGACAAATTTCAAACTCCGTTTCTCAATGGAGCAAATCTTAGATTGTCAAAAGAGGCAAAGCTTTTTGCGCTTATTCTCGACTCTAAACATTCCTGGAAAAGCAACACTGAAGTGCAGAGAAAAAGGCGCTTAACTCACTCTACTCCTGTAAAACTACGATTGGGAAAGGCTGGGGGAGGGGTTTGTTGTTAGACCTTTTTTCACCTATGGCGCGCTGATGTTGTGGGAGGCGGTTGACACCAAATCCTATCCGGTGCGGTTGACTTAACGCCCCAGGCGGCGCTGGAGACACTCTTTCACATTCCACCCGTAGATCTATACGTTAAAAGTACCGCAGCCAAAATCACTCTACGATTTAAGGTGTCTAACAAGCTGCGAACAACTTGCAAGGGACACGTCGCAATCCTCGACAGAGTGGGGTTGGAGTACAGTAGCTGTGACTATCCGGTCACGGAAATTGACTTCAGTCGGAATTTTGATGTCCATTTTCCCGACAGAAGAGCCCGGTAATTTAATATTTTTCTCAGTGATGACCGGGTATTTCGTAACGGACGGATCCAAAATGGATATCGCAACAGGAACTGGCGTCCTCTCTCAGGCGTTATCTCTGAGAGAGTCCTATAGACTCCCAGACCATTGCACTGATTTCCAAGCTCAGATATATGCAATTGATATGGTGGCAAGGCTGGTGACACGATCGACCTATCGCCATCTAAATTTACCTTCGATGTTGCCAGTCATGCTGCCATAAAAGCCTTAGGGTCATCAGCGACTAAGTCAATATGCGTTAAGGAATGCTGAAGATGCCTGCAAGCTGCACAGCAACACAAAATCAATCTCTGCTGGGTCCCGAAACATAGTGGTGTCCCAGGAAATGAGGAAGCGGAAGAATGTGCTACAAAAAGTTCTGAGATGGGAATTTGAGGAAGCGAACCATATCGTAAAACCTCCCCTGAGATTTCTGTCTTCAGAAGTAGTGAGACTTACACGGTCAGCCACCAACCACGGCCTAACGAACGGAGAAGTTTATTAAGGCTTTCGAAGCCAAACGTTAGGCTTCTCGCGGTAATACTAACGGGACACTGGACCATTGGCCACATGGCCGTGAGGTTCGGAGCCCCGTGTGACGATTTCTGCAGAAGCTGCTGAGATGAGGAGGAGATTGAATCCGTCCAGCACTCCAGCACTCCGTCCAGAATGCTCATCACTCCGAGCAAAGCATCTCAAATTTCTTGGAGACCATGTCATCGAAAGCCTGGATACCTTGGGGTCCACTTAATGGACTGATAGGATTCGCCAGAGAATCAAAATGGTTCATGGGCTTCGTAATGGGCCTTTGCGGCTCCCGCCGAACTCTTTTTAGAGCTGCTCGTTTAACCTATCCTAACCTATGCAGTCCTCTTGAGTTTAAAATATTATATCAGCTGAGGTGATTTTTTTAATAAATATTTTTAAAAACTAATTTTATTTATAAAAAACTCAATGGATATTCATGGAAACGCGAAAATGCTTCGTAACCGCTTAACCCTCGTAAATAAATCAATTTTTATACAAAATTAAGTAAGTTGCCTCGTAACTCTTCTAAGGGTGCTTGCCAGGGAGGGCAAGCAAAGGGTCTTTAATGCAACCATCGGAAAATTCAGCCTATACGACAAAACGTCCAATGACGCAGGGAAAGTTCAACGTCGAAAAGCTTCAATCACAGCAGATTGTCCATCTATTTTCCACTCTACTTTCACATCTGCTCTCAGAGAACACTATTTAACAAACTGAAATATGCGAGCAGCGGAACCACATTTCCCGCTCATCAAGTACCGGTGTTGTAGAAGTAGTCGAATTTCAGCGAGCCCGAAATACCGACAGGTACGATGAGGAATATCACAAAGCTGCCTTGCACGAAAAGAAATAACTTCACAAGAAATCCTGCTGGTATTTGGTATGCCCCGTATTCAAGTCCGATTTCGTTCATATTTAGAAAGCTTGTTTTAAAAATATTTTGTTTACTATTAACTTATTTAATTTGATTTACTTTTAATTTTAGGTTTTATTCTTTTAAAAAGCAAAATATTTACATATTTACATATATATATATATATATATATATTTATTTCATCCAATTTTTAGAAACTTATTTATTTACTTTTTTAATCTAGTTTTTAAATTTTTTTGATTGAAAAGGCATAATAATTATTTAAAATTTCATTTAATTTTTAGAAACATTTAATTTTTTAATTTAGTTTTTAGATTTTATTCTTTTAAAAGCAAAATACATATTTTTCTAATTGAATTTAATTTTTTCAAACTTTGTTATTTATTTTTAATTTCATTTTTAGTTTTTATTGTTTTAAAAAGCAAAATATTAATGTATATTTTTTTTCTTTCTTTCTAATTTTTAGAAACTGATTTATTTACTTATTTTAATTTAAGTTTTAGATTTTATTGTTTTAAAAATCAAAATATTTATTTATTTTTTTATTTCATATAATTTTTAGAAACTTATTTATTTTTTTAAATTGAATTTTTAGATTTTATTCTTTAAGAAAGCAAAATGTATATTTTGGTTAATTGCATTTAATTTTTAAGAACTTAGTTTACATATTTTTATTTATTTTATTTTTTCTTTTTTAATAAAATTTTCTTTAAATTTTTAGATTTTATGACGCGATGTAGGAATTTACAGGACAATTCTTTCGTAAGAAAATTGTCCATACTGGCAACCATCTTGAAAGCTCTTTACTGTTTTTCGAAAGAGAAATTTAAATATTTGCTAACGAGGAAGTCTTAGCGTTTTAGCAATAAGGTTTTTTAAGATTAAATTAAATTACAAGACATATAGAGGTATTCTTGTTTTCACACGAATCAAAAATTTTAAATTTCTGTATAGAAAATTATTCATGATTTTCGATTCGTACAAAAACCAGAATATGCCCCATAATATACATAATATAAATTGAAAAAAGTATACATATGTATAAAACAATAAAAAACTAAAAAATAAAAGAAAATCAAGAAAAATTAAATTAAACCAAACATAAATATTTGTATAAGCCTCTCAGAGTATTTGTATAAGCCTCTGGCAGAGTATTTGTATAAGCCTCTGGCAAATATTTTTAATGCTTCCCTAAAACAGGGTGTCTTCCCATCTTCCTGGAAGGATTCGTTTATCTTGCCACTTTATAAAAATGGAAGTAGGACTAACATCGTAAACTATAGAGGAATTGCGAAGCTTTGTGCTATTGCTAAAGTTTTTGAGGCAATCGTTACGGAAGAACTATCTCACTCTATTACTTCTGCTATTGATCTATCGCAACACGGTTTTTGCAAAGGTAAATCAACTGTATCCAATCTTCTTGAATTCACTACTTATGTGTCTAATGGGTTTAAAAACAATCTTCGAACGGACGTGATTTACACTGATTTCAGCAAGGCATTTGACAAGGTATCTCATTCAACCCTTATATATAAACTTGATCG
>NW_016157136.1:456131-518301 GCF_001687245.7 Rhagoletis zephyria | reverse complement strand
CACAATATCTATGACTGCTTAGTACAATTGTAACGGCTTCGTATATTTCCGCGACCGCGTAGGACAATAGGAGCAGGGATCGGAAACTCGGCCTTTCCGACCTCGCCCAACAGTTCGTCTATAGCGTGGAGCGGAAACTAGGACTTTCCGCCTGCCTCACTTACAAAGTAACGACTACGGGAACATGGATCGGAAGCTCGGCCTTTCCGACCATGATCAACGGCCTGTAAACAGGGCGGAGCGGAAACTAGGTCTTTCCGCCCGCCGCACACAAAAGTAGACTGGAGACAAGGCCTCGCCAGCTACCCAAATTGCTATTGAATATCATTGTTATCTTTACAAGTTAATATTTATAATTATTTCACTCTGTAATGTATCACACATACTTAAATATTCTAAATCTTTTTATCTCAACTGTCTGTAGACTAAATAAATAAATAAATAAATAAATAAATAAATAAATAAATTTTAAAAAATAAAATGAAATTAAAAAAAAATTATTCCTAAAACAATAAAGTCTAACAATAAAATAAGAAAAACAAAAATACTAGATAAAAAAAAGTTAAAATTAAATAAAATTAAAAAAATATGTCTATGCGGTAACATATGTAGTGTATGCATAAAAAAATATATGTATATACCGATGAATTTATAACTTCCTCCGTTTTTTGAAGTTGATTAAAAATTTAATACAGTTACATTAAAAAAAGACAAACAAAAAATTAAATAAGACTAAACATTAAGGGAAATAAAAAATATATATAAATTTTTTTTAACAATCAAATCTTTAAACAAAAATAAAAATAATAATAATAATAAATTAATAACAATTATTTACTAAAGACTGTGGTGAATAGACGGTTGCCAGAATTACCCTGGAATTATATTTAAATTTCACTATTAAATCTTTTTTTTGTAATAATCTCTGTCAAATTTTGAAGCGCCGAAATTAACGAAGAAAATGTCTTCTGATTACCATATTTATGAGTACTGCAATCACTTAGATCTTAGATTAAAAATTGTAAGCTAACGCGACAACACTTAGCTAAATAAAAAAAAAAAAAACAAAAAAAAAATATTTTTAACAGTACATGTTGATAACCTTGATGCCCATTGTTTGTTGGGGGATAGACATGCAATGAAAGCGCCCAAAAAGCATCACACCACTGCTGCCATAGGCCAAAATTAAAAAAATGCATGTAAAAAATTTTTAACACAAATAAGCTCTGCAATCAGTTTTTTGTCCAAACTTCATGTTGTCATATATTTTTTGTTTCCATTCAACAAAATTTTACAACAAAAAACTTTTTACTAAAAATTTTTAGAAAAATATAAGTATGCAGTTTTATATGCCATTGAATTGTAGCTTAAGAAAGAAAAACTCGCGTTGATTTTTGATAATTTTTTTTCTTGCCAGTGTCATGCATTTTCTTCCATAAAAGTATGTTCGAAATTTTTTTTTTTGTATGCAAGACAATAATAGCACCATTCGCAAAAAAATATCAAAACTCAACGCGATTTTTTCTTAGTCACTTGAAACTTGCACTTTCTTTAACTAGAATTCAGTGGGCTATAAAATTGCATACCCAGATTTTTTATAAACATTTTTGTTGTAAAATTTTGTTGAATTTTTCTAATTGTTCTGCAAAGTTTGAAATTTGGACTTATATGGTTTTTATTAGATAGTGAGCTGTATTTAAAAAAAAAAATAATAATAATTAAACAAACAAGAGAAAAATAGCCGAAATTGGTCAAAATTCGTGTACCTATTATTTTTCACATGACTGTATGTGGGCGTGTCCAGCCCCGCCCACTTTTGCCTATGACAGTTTTTACTCTTAATAGACCTCACTGTAAAAATTTTAATCGGATTCCATTAAAAGTATTTTTGGCCGCTCTCCCCATATAAATGCAACCACTGTGCACTGTGACTACTTGTGCTCTTATCTCGTCACATACATATGTATGTATTTGTATAAATCATACTTATGACGACAAAGGTATACACATGACGCACAATCAGAGATACTTTATATACGTTATTTAACCTTAACTGCGTTTATATGGAAACGATAATAAATCTATATGTATGTATGTATGTATATAACTTATAAATTTATTTACATTGCAAAGAAACGTGAAAATGACACAAACAAATACGATTTATTTTTCAAATCATGACATATGTATATCTTAGTATCGATTCAACAAATACAACAATTACTAATATTTTGTTTTTGCATTTAGCGGGCCATTGTCAAATTTCATATTCATATTTATTTATGTCTAAAGTTGTAAGTGGTACAGACATTATGAAAAATTACAAGCTATGTAGTTAAATTTTTGGTACAATTTGAAGCGTTAAATACAATAAAGGCTAATATAAATTTTTGCACAATAAATAGTTTTTCAATTTAGTATAGATAATTGATTTTGATTCCGACAAGTCAAGATCCAAAAATTTTGAGAAACAGTTGTACTCGGTCAAAGTCCTGACAATGGGGGCATTTGCATTGTAAACTGTTTTATTTAAACCAATACGAAAAGTATCAAAGCGACGAAGGTTTCTACTCGGCACGGTGAAATCTATCAACCCGAGAAGGGACGAGCAGTCGACTTTACCCAAGACAATGTCAAGAAGAAATGACACGGACAGAAGTGAGCGTCTATTGTTTAATGTTAATAAACTAATCAATTGGCAACGCGACTCGTAAGGTGGAATCGGTTCAGTAAAATTTAAAGTGTGCAGAGCAAAACGTAGGAATATTTTTTGCACTCTCTCCAAACGATTGATGTGAATAGCGTGATACGGTCTCCAGATAAACGCGGCGTATTCCAGTTTAGACCGTACAAAGGCAGTGAACAAAGTCTTAAGTGTGTACGGGTCAGAAAATTGCGAAGAATGTCGTCTAACAAAAGCTAGCATTGCGAGAGAGTTTGAGATGGTATAATTTATATGCGCATTAAAATTAAACTTGGAATCAAAAAACACTCCCAAGTCTTTAAACACATCAACTGATTTGAGAACGGAATTAGCTAAATGATAAGAAGCTATTCCCTATTCCTCCCCGAATGAAAAAGGGCGACATAAAATACAAACACTCTCACGTTTTCACTCACTCACTGGCGAAATACAAAATTTTGACAATCAAACGCTACTCAAGGTGAGATTTTTTTCTTGACATCTGTGGCACTACACGGCGCACACAAGGCAAAAGTGTTACGATTGAGTTGGACAAAAATAATTAACTAATAAAATTTATTTGGGGTGTGGGAAATTAATATTTTATGAAGGTTTAAAAGTATTTAAGAAAAAATAACAGCATTAATAAAAATATAAATTTAACGACCCATGCGAAAAATGATTTTATCCACTATGATATGAAACGTGATATTTACGTTTTGATATTTACATGAAATAAATGATAGTAACAGTAAAATATTGTACAACATGGGGGTTTCGTAGTAATTTAAAAATTTGGAGATTCGTCGTTTCGCTTTTGTATTGTTATGTTTTTTTTTTATTTGTCAATCAGCTGATGCGAATAGATTATTTGGTAACTGTAAACAAAATACATTTACTCCTAAAATTGTGGTGGTTCTCTAAAAGTATCAAAAAATATTTTTATAAAAAATGAGGATTATTATCGACTTTGCAGTCGAAATTTTTATCGAGTTTTTCATCGGTTTTGTTATCGATATTTTATCAATTTTGTTATCGATTATTTATAGATTTTGTTATCGATTATTTGTGGATTTTGTTATCGATTTTGTTACCAATTTTTTACAGATCTTGTTACCGATATTTTAATTGATTTTGTTGTTGATATTTTTATCGATAATTTTATCAATTTTCTTATATATGTTTTTATCGATTTTCTAATCTATTTTGCTTCAATATTATTATTGATTTTGCTATCGAAATTTTGATCGAATTCGTTATAGATATTTTTATCGGTTTTGTTATCGATATTTTGTTGGATATTACTATCGAGTTTGTCATCGATAGAGTATAAAGATAAAAATGAAGCTAAAGGAAAACAGAATAACATAAATGTAATTAGAACGAACAAGGGTAGAGGTAGGGTTCTATATAGAAAAAAGACGAAAAATATAACCTTAAGCAAAAGCAGATGTGTGTATGTACATATGTATGTACATACATATGTATGGTTTTGAGACAAAATAGATATGTAACGTAAGTTTCACTTCCTACTTACTTTTTTTTTATTAACTACATTTTTAAAACTGTTGCACGTAAACTAATGAAAAAATAAAAACTTGTATTTAATATAAAAAAATAATTTTAAAAAGTTACATCCACACATATCTACTATAATTATTGCAGGGCTACCGCGTATGAATGATTGAGGTGGCACTGCGCACGGTATGCATTCGACAAGTTGCGGGTACTCTAGTAACATAATGCAAAATGTTGCTTCATAACTAATACTGCCCCTTAGTTAGTCAAATATTAAGGAACGTTCATACGTATTTTTATTGATATTAAATATCATCGCAATTTTTGTCCAGCTATGGATTATCTAATGTGAAATAAAGCTAAGCTTTGTGCAATCTGAAATCAATTAGCACATTTCAATGTAGTTTTTGAGCGGTGTCTCAAAAAGGCTGCCTTTCATTCGAGGTATTAGCAGTGTTCTTTTATTCTTCAGACAAAACTATCCAGCAGCAAAAATTCTGAGTAGCATTCGCTCTCAAAGAAACAAAATATTCACTTGCAACCATCGTGACAGCTCTGATCACTTTCGCAGTTGACACAGGAGGTCTAATTATTTGGTAAAATAATTTAATTTCTGCTGCTTACAATGTCCCCGATTTGGCATTTTTTTTAAATTGAATACCTTTAAATAGAAAAAATTTTATTTTATCATTATTTTTTTTTTCTATTAAAAATAATTGTTATAGCGGACCCGCCGAACTTCGGCACGCTCAAAATAAATTTTGCATCGGAACATTTTCACCAACTATTCCTTTATGGTCGTCAGAAGGCATATATTCATTGCCATTTTAAATAGCCTAACCAAAGCGTTCTGTCCGTGACGAAGTTCTGGTAATTTTCCAATGAACTGGCGTTTCATAGCACAGTTAATCGCACAATCCTGATCAATTTCGCTATCAGAGTTGCCAACGAAATAAATTTGAATAACTGTGTTCTCTTAAGTAATTCACTGTCAGGAAAATTGATCTGGTTCGATGGTGAATCTGTAAGGCATAGTTGGTCCACATAAGTCCAATATATATAGACTTATTTGAGATGAAATCTTTTAAGAATCCAATCCTTGCATTTGTGGGCATTCATCAAGAACTGTGCTTCTTATGGTAAATTCGCCTTAAAGCAATGATTTCAGGGGTTCTGGAGGTTGATTTAATGGTAATAATTTGACTTTAACACCTGCGCACCACAATCCTGGTGCATCTGAATAAAAGTTTTACGCATTGAAAAATTAGAAAACCACATCAGCTGGACAAATCGTAACATAAGGAAGTTTGATATGCTCAATGATGCGGCATGTCGAAATAATTGGACATTCACGGCAGTTCTTCCCACTTTACGACGCAGATCGCGATTACACTCTTGTAACCTAACGTAACCTACATAATTGTTTTGCATTGATACAAAATTCGTGCACAACATATGTACATATATGGGAAATCAATTTTTCCTGAATTTTGTATTAGGCAAAATTTTTCCATTTTCCTTGGGCAGAGACAAACACAACAAAAAAGATAGCTCACATAGGACAATCAATTCCAGAGCTACGCTCGTTATTACGTAAGCAGCTTTGTTTTATATATATTTTTTTTTAATGGTTAGCAAACCCTCTTCAAAATTATTACATCTGGTTAAGAGTGCACTTAAACGACTCTCATTCGCTGAATGCGTTGCATTAGTTTACTCAAGATACATATTTATATTTAAGTCACTAAAACTTTAAGCAGCTGGCAACCCTATAAGATTTTATTTTTTACCTCAACCAGTGAAGCGGAGAAGGATATGTCGGAATAAATTAAAAAATTTGCAATAAATAATTGACAAAGCCAATGAATTCTTTCTTGATTCACGAATTTATATTTGTGATCACCTGATTTTTTTACTTTGCAAGTTTTCGCGAGCAAAATTTTTCCGGCAGAAATTGCAGCTCTTGAAAGTTAAAGTACTCTCTTAGTTTCCACTACTTTGCAAATTTTTCGGCACGAGAACGCAAAAACTGTGAAAGCTTTCTATATTGTTGCATAATTTTGAATACGGGAGTACTCCTATTGCAAATTAAGGGTCTATAGAAACACCCTTTATGCACTCGAAGCTGTGACATTTTTTTCCATTTTCTTACCGTGCCTTTTTTGAGCGCAATGCTAAGACGGTAAAAAACTATGACGTATTAGTTAATATCGAATGTATATACAATTTATTATTACCTACATACTTATGTACGTACAATATAATCGTGTGAATGTGTGTGGTTACTTTCATCATCTGAAAACAATTTAAATTTAATGAGAGCTGATGTTTGCTAAATTATCGCTTATGTAAGCGGTTTTAGGTATTTATGAGAGATAACGTAACCAGCGTCAATTTGTTTAAGCCACATAACGGCTTCTAATATTTCGAAAACTTTCTTATTAATAATTTTTTACTGTTCAAGGTGGCGTTTTTCAAGTTTGACAAAGGGTTAATTTTTAGTAAGTTAATAGTTAAAATTATTTTTTAAACGAGCTTTCTAGATATGAATTTAATCGGACGATTTCCCAAATATCTCGACTCGTGTGCCACCTAACGGCACATTTTTTCGTGGAGTTATTTCCTTCCATGTAGCTAACACTATGAGCCAAAAGAGACTATAGAAACTAGTATTTTTACACATCTCGACTACTGCGCCACCTAGCGAATTAATAAATCTTTCATATTGCATTGTCATTGGGTTCTGAGCTAGGTTATCGGGAAGTTTGTCAAAAATGTATTACTAGATTTGACCCAAAAAAAACATACACACATACAGAGCAAGTTAAATAAAAGCATGTACGAAACGAAAAATGACACCGAAGATGGCACAATCCCGAAACCAGTTCGTCTCCAAACCAAATTTGACAATGGGTGACAGAAAATCGCTCAACAATACAAAGCTTGTAACTTGTAAGAAAAAAAATGTTTCATGTCTACATATATACATACAGACAGACATGGCATCCACAGCAGTATTTTGTTGTTGTTGTTGTTGTTGTATCGGCTACATACCTAAGAGTACCTAAGAAATACGGGTAAGTTACCATATCCAGCACCTAAATATGTAGTGAGCCCACTACCACTGGTGAGTTGGGGGATATGGTTAACTTTTTTACTCGGACTGACTTAGAGGCTCTAAACCCAGGGGCTAGCGCAAACCCCACTGGCGGTCTCGGGAGTTGGACTCACTACGCAAAACCTGCAGCATAAACTCCAACAAGGCAAGTAGGCTGAGTCACGAATCTGAGTGCCAAAAATATGAGCAGTTTTTGCGCGAGTACAAGAAGGATTTAAGGGTAATTAAAAGGTTTTCCTGGAGGGATTTCTGTAGCGGCGTCGAGTTTACTTCCGATACTGACAGATTAAGAAAAATACTGTCGCAATCCCCGAACCCGGGAATGAAAACGGTGGAACTGCTCTTGGACACACATTTCCCTTCCTTCGGGCGGGGTAGTAAATTTGCCGGTCACAATGGAGAGGATTGCTTCGGCGATACAAAACTTTCAGACTTATAAAGCGGCGGGGCCGATGGGATTATACCCGCGCAATTGGCTGCGACGCTTGAAACCTTTCTAAGTTGGCTAGTGAACATCTTCATGGCCTGTGTAAAACGATATTAAATACCGATAGCGTGGAGATCTGTCTCTATTGTGTTTATTCCTAAAGCCGGTAAGGCTTCACGTGTGTGCCAAGGCGTGAATGTGCCGACTGTTTATTTGTTGACAGGAGATACTTCGTCTTGTCCTCGTTTACCACCAGACCTATTCGCTTTACTTCCTTATCTAATTTGGAAAGAGAGAGCAGACTTCGCAGTTTTTGTTACCGATGTTGTCGATGTCATCGGCATACGCCAGAAATTGCACGCTCTTGTAGTAAATTGTTCTTGAGCGGTTCCGTTCTGCGGCTCTTATTATCTTCTCCTACATCGGATTCAAGAAATCAGATAAAAGGAAGTCGTTCTATCTGAAACTCCGTTTGGTAGCAAACAGCTCGGATAAGTCTCTCCCAATTCTGATGGAGTTGGTGGTATTGCTCAACGTCATTTTACACAGCAGTATCTGTTTCACGGGGATACCAAATTCTGTCATCGCGCCGCATAGGCAACTTCTTTTAGTGCTGTCGAAAGGGGCTTTGTCGACATATAGATGGTAGGTGTCGCTCCATTTCTCACTAGTATTTTCGAAGATTTGGCGTCGGGCGAATACCTGATATTCGGTGGATTTACCTGGACTGAAGCCACACTGATAAGGCCCAATTAGTTCGTTGACGGTGGGCTTAGTCTTTCAGTCGTTTGCCTTTAAAGGCTGCTCGCGATTCGAGAGGTGCGAAATAAGTAATTTTACCTGCCGGGCTCCTGTTGTGCTTGCCGCTGTTCGGGTCGCAACACAAGTTCCTGGCGATAAGATGCTATCACAACAACGACCATTCAATTTTGCTCTCAATTTCGTCTGCTAAATGATCTTATTGCGGTTGGTACTATTTTAAGTGTCTTCTAAAAGTAGTTGTTGTAACAGGATAAAAGTCCCCAAAGTTTTTGGGAAATGATTCCCGTTATTGTAGTGGGAACGTCATCACCCTAATATAGAAAAGCTCTAACTAATTTTAACTAATTAGCATTTCAAAATAACTACAACAGTGCTGCTCACTCCATAAGCACTTGTAGCACATTTGTTTTTGTTTTGCCCTGAAGTATAGGCCCATATACAAATTTACTCTTTAAATATAAAAAAAAAAATGTATCGCCCTCCCGTATGCCCTGACATATAAACACAATTCATATGAAAGTGCCTGAGTTTCATATGGAAGGGCAAAGCAAACGCCCTCGCTTATGAAGCTAAAGGCTGATTCACATACAACTTTCTTCGCTTTGCTTGATAGTTGTTTGCTTTGACATAGTTATAAGATCGATGTAGGCATATGCATGAGTATGCTCACATAAAAAACGTTTGAAGCAAAGCAAAGCAAAACGAAGCAAAATTTTGGCCAACTCTCAACTTTTGCCCGCTTTGGCAATCAGCTGTCTACATTTGTCTTTTCTTGTGCGGTTGCATTTGCATTTAATGACAAAAATAGAGTAAATAGGAATTTTTATTGCTATTATTAATGCATATTATTATATTGTTATCTATTTTACAGATAAAAAATATGGAGGAAAAGGAGAACGCAAAAGCTGTCAAAGCGTTTATTGTAGCATACCTTCTGCGTTTCGCGCTTTGTTGTCTAAGTTTGAACTGTCAAGCAAAGCGAGGAGAGTTGTATGTGAATGGCCCTTAAGGAACTCCAGTAAAATGTATAAATTTACACAAACAATTATAGAATGAAAAAATAATAAAAAAAAGGCGTGAGTACTAGGTACTCATGAAATTTGATGTGTAAACATATGCGAACGGCAAAGCATAAAAGTACGTTTGCATATAAATATAATCTCAATCAAAGCTCGTTAGCTGTCCAATTGGTTGTGCTTGTTATTCACACAACTCGAGGAAAAGATAAACTTCCTCTCTGTGCCACCGTGGTCACTTTTTTCTGCAACACATATTATGCCATTTAAATATATTTTAACTGAATATTTTATTAAAAATACCTTTACAAACCTATTTTCCTTACTAGCGTCAATATTTGTTTACTTTAGGTTAGGTTAGAAATTAAACATTAATTTCACTTAATTTTATTCATTTTGCTGATTTAATTTTTTTTATTCATTTTCATTTTTAATTCTTTTAATACATGAAATTATCGGTATGATTGATAAAATATACCTGTATATACTTGTTACTCAAGGGCGTTAAAATATCTTGGAAACACCGCATCAGTTATTGTTTTTGAGCTTATAGTTTGAGCATTTATATTTGTATATATTCCTAATTTTAGTTTTTCTTTTCGAAATATAATCTGTGGTTCATGTAAATGCAGTTCATGTTGCAGGATGTTATCCGATGCTTTTTTGTTCCATACGTTTTGCTGTTACTCACTTTTTACTCTCACTTCAGAGAGTGATTTTGCTGTTTGACCTTCTTCCAGGATTTTACACGAAAAGTATTGGATCAGAGCTATTATATCATCTATACCCACTGGGAAAAAAGGTAAGCACCTTGCGAGGTAAGCCATGTTTTCTTTCAGTTTTTAGTACCAAAATTGTCATCATGGCTAATGTTATCTACTAGTAAAGGGCAAAATGAACACCTCCGAAGACACATTACGTTGTCANCAGCACTGAAAAAAATGTATATTATAAATTGATATAATATTCGTATTTACTGAAAATGAAAACGAAATTTATTAAAAAAAAAACACATGGCGTGTGGAAGCGCGAGATCTTTTTTTTGGAATTTTGAGTGCAAAGCGTACCTAGTGTATGTTGTGCTTTGTCATTATTAAACGAATGACGAAATATTACTTGCAACGCCATTTTGCAACTTGCCATCAAAATATTTTGGAAATTTTCAAAGAGGATATAGAAAATGATTGATTTCCAATCTGAATTCAATGCATATCCCTGGGAGCATCACACCGCGTAAAATTGATAGGATTGCAGATATTCTTCCAACGTCGGATTGTAGAAAAAATTATTTCGCGATTTTAACGTAAAATGCCAACAAATGTGCCAATAAAATTATAAATTAATGTTTGAGAAACTCTTATCTTCTGACCACCCTTGATTTAAGGTGCCCTCCTTAAATTTTATTGCATATTGTTTCAATGGTGCTATCATTTATTAACGCTTTAAAATGGGACTTTTATATGCGAGTAGTATCCCAATGATACGAATGAAAATGTAAAATTTGAGATTGTAATATGTTGTGAATATGTGCAAGGATGCCTCCCACTAAATTTTGGGACTTTTCATCCACTAGGTCGCTATCATTTCTTAACTGTATTTTTCACAAATATGTATGTAAAGACTCCCATTGCTAACAATTTTCATTCACTGATCGCACAATAAAAATAAACTTGCACTTTCTAGCTTAATTTAAATTACAAAAAAAAAAATCTCAGTGTACACATAAATTTTGTAGATGTATTGTGACAAGGCGAATTAATATAAGGTGATAGCAAGAGTACAAAAACAAAAATTTACATGATATATTAATTCGCCTTGTATTGTGATTTCACTTTCAATATAAAAATTTTGAGCAGCACTGAACTACAACATCCAAGTGATTTTCACAACCAGCGTTTTGAAGAAATTCGAAACTGAAGAGCTTTAATTTGTATAGTTTTAAGCAAACCCTATAAAGAAATAAAGATGTAACGATATACATACCTATAAATTTTAATGATAAGGCTGCTCGATGGCTGGAAGCTGCAAATCAAAGCTTCAACTTAAATACTTGTTATGTGATACTGCATGTATTTGGAGTAATCTAATTAATATTTTCACAGGCATACTAAAACATCTAAAAGTATTATCTAAATAAAAATAATTTTTATTTCAAAGGTTGTCAAAACACGCTAAAAATTATAAATTTTTTCGGGAGCTGCGCTGATTGCTCCAACCATATACATATGTAATACTCCTATATTGGCAGTATGAGCTAGTACCATCCGTTTGATTTCGGAATGCTTACTACCAATATAGGGGTATTACATATATGGCTACAACACATAGTGGTCGTTCTGAAACGGCTTGGTTTTGTAGTTTCAAAAACTATATGTACTTAAAATAACTTGAAGGAAATAAAAATAAGAATTCAAATAATCATCAACTCAGAAAAATAATTCTAGATAATAGCTTATTAAAAGTAAAAATTCTTTAAAACCACCTCAATTCTATTAAATCATATTCATCGATCATGCTTATCATGCTAATAGGTCAATTTGATTTAAGTAGTGTATTGTCTGTCTAAAAATCTGCTGCGGGTTTGTCTTTTCACATTTGATTGCTTAAATTTGGCATATCAGAACCTAATATAAGTATTTATATAAGAATAACTAAAAGCCTCATAATTGCTTTGGTTCTTTAAATGATGTTGCTTAGATCAATCACTAACATTTTCTTCAATTCTGGTTTTCTTTTCTGCAGGACATCCATTCTCAGGCGAATTTGGGTCCTCCAACAAAGCGCACAACTCCTTGCACAAGCGATGTAGTGGTAAACCCATTACACAATAGTAGTCGCCATTAATTTTGGAAATTAAAGAACCGCCAATTCCTTGTATACCATAGGCGCCTGCTTTGTCGCTGAAATTGTTTGAACGAAATTATTGTTTTTTCAAATACTTTATAATACAATAAACTTACAGTGGCTCTCCGCTTTTTACATAATCTTGTATTTGCGCATTGCTCAAATCACCGAAATATACATCAGTGGTCTCAGTGAACTGGCGTATACCTTTATCGTGTCTAATCACAATCCCTGTATGTGTACGATTGCATTTGCCAGAGAGACTGGAATAAAAAAAAAAATTATGGAATATTATTCATATTGCATGTGAATATTCAGCACGGCATTTCAAATATGTATGTTAATGTTTAATTAATTTAAATAGTGTTTTATTACACGTGTCCCATGAGCCAATGAGGTATATTTAAATTGGATAAATGCATATATGGGAGTGTAGAAACCACAAACCTATCTAACTTTATAAACGAATTACTACTAGAACCGCTTTTGCCAATGAAATTCTGGATTACCCTTTCCTTACTTACTTGGTCAACATGCGCACCGCATCGGCTGCATCTTTTGGTTTCCCATAAACGTCACTGCCCAGCGTGACCATTGTGTCAGCGCCAATAACCAATAAATCGGCTGTCGGATCTGCGGCATGTAGACGTTGATATACCTCCTCAGCTTTGCCAGCCGCTGTAGCCTCGACAAATTGTGAGAACTCCTTGAAGTCGCGGTAATCCAAGTTTTCTTCGAAATTAGATGGACATAATTCAATGTCGACTCCCTGTTTAGTAAAATACATTATAGTTGAGTTCATATTATTTAGAAAACTAAACTCCAATCTACTCACTATTGATTTGATAAGTTCTTGGCGACGTGGTGAGCTGCTTGCCAATACTATACGTTTTTGTGCAAGTAAATGTTTTACTGATGCCAACATTTTATTAATCTAAAACAGATAAATAAACAAAATATTTTTTTGTGAAATCACAAACTATACCGTTAATCCAGCCGACAACAAATGTAAATAGAATAAATGGAAGCGTGTTAAATATATATCAGATGTGTTTCCTTCTACAGATGATCTTAGCATAAGCTATGTTCCATGAGCTCAAGGGAAAACTTGCCTCCACAACTGTGTTTTTCTTTCAATCACATATTAGCATATAATGAGGAATATTGCATTATTTCACACTCAAATTTTAATATCAAAAGTTATTAAATATATGTACAGCAAACATATTAATTTATTTAATATATTTTGATTATAAGCTGTAGTTGGCAATACCGCCCAGCACACCCACCGGGTGCGTTCAATGCATCCAATAAAAGGAGCTGTCAAAAATCAACCCAACGGGTACGTTCACCGCATCCAATAATTGGGTTCGTCAAAAATCAGCTGCGTGGCTGTGTTTCTATAAAAAATTATCACCCCTAACCCGCTTTCGGGTAGAGCGAGCGAGTAAACCAATGCGCATTCACGAGTACAAATACGTGGGTTCTTTCTACACACAAATTGAGAAACGGGCTTTTCCTTCCATGTTAAATTAAGAAAATTTAGTACTTTGGGAAAATTCGCAAGAGTTTGTTGAAACGCGTTTTTAAATCCGTGGTTATCAAACAGTAGTCCAAACCAGTGTTTGATTTTAAATATTTAGAGTGAAATTTTCAAGCGTTTCAAAGTGTTGTCCTGCGTTTTGATCAGAATTTATATACGGCAAGTCATTTGTTACTACGGTATTTTACTTTTTGCTCAATTTTCTGCATCACTGCGGTCCTGAAAATTGAGGTTATACACCCGTATAGTCGAGAGCAGTGTCTCAGCGATAGCAAATTTTTGCAGTGACTAATAAAGGCATTTTGTTCATGAAAGAAAGCGTTTTTATGAACTGTGTTGAAATTTGAACTAATTTTTACAAAAAAAGCCGAGTTGAAAACCAGTGTGAAGCAAATCATTGCTAATGCATATATTACATTCAGTACAATTTAAGTCAAGCAAGTGTTTGTAATTAAACAAGTGTAGCGTGCAAAATTGTACGTTTATAACAATTGTATTGACCTTAAAATAAAAGAAAATAATATTTGGTGCGTCTTCGACATCAAATTTTCATAAATTAAACGTCCATTCTGGTTAGACGGACGCAAATGTGTATGGCTATTGTGGTAAGTAAATGCTAATCTCATTAGATATTAAAATTAATTAAATAAAACATTAAATAATAGTGGTGGTGTGTATAAAATCACGGCCTTTTGAATTCTAAAATTATGTACATATACATATTTAATGTTTCAGATTAGCAAAATATTTCAATTTTAGAGAAATTTGGGTGGCGTTCGCTGTGTGAAATATTGCCTGCTCGCTCTTTCCGCAGTATCATCAGCGTGGAAATGTGTGTATTGTGCAAGTTGCTCACTCCCACTTGCAAGCAAATCGCATGCCATTTGTGTTCGCTGCTATATTTTGTATTTAATGCAAAAATTGGACGCACGAGTGTCGCATGCGATATTGGCATATAATACGGTGTTTACATGAGGCGATACCAAAAATAAGTGCACGGCCTTCGCATGTACAAAAGGGTTGCCAACTATTTGAGTAGGGTTGCCATCTATTTAAAATTACTATACTCCATACATAATAGGTGTATTCTTTTGCAACTGAGCTACAAAAGAACACTCGTTTAAATGACGAAATACACGCAAAGCCACAACACAAACTCGGCTATTTATCCGAGCTCCGCCAGGTCGGTTAAAAAATACGCGTGCTGTTGGTAAGTGAAAAAACTGCTCTATTGTGAATTGTTAATGAGAAAGTGGAGAGGGTAATTTTTGTTTCCTTATATACGTGACTTATATTTTACATAAGTATATATGTATATTACGCTAATACCTCGCATAATTACTCATTTAAATTGGTTTTTGTATCTAAATCCCGTTTAACTAATCAAATGTTTCTTATCAGCTACCAACAGGGTTGCTTAAGTAGCTAAAAGAAAATTTTACCCAAGTTTTGTCTCTCGCTTACCGGCCGTCTTCACATGCTTGAAAATCTCGCTTGCGTTCTGCTTTTTTCTCTCGCAAGCGAGATACAGTTTTGTTGACTGGGCATTTGACAGCATACTTTTTCATTTGTAAAATGTCGCCAAACAAGAAGGTTCAAGCCTTGCAGGCACTTAAAAGTTTGAGAAGATTAGACAATCTGCATAAAGAGATGTATACTATTCTCAAATGAAAAATGGCTGCCTCTAAATTTGTATTTGCCTCCAAAATAAACGATGTTGCTACTCTGAAGAATTCTGCGAAATGAGAACATAGCTGTCAAACAACAAAAATGACAGTTGAAAGCAAGCGAGAGCTCGCATACCGCTCGGTATGCGAGAGAAAGCATGCTTCGTACTTTTTGCGGTCTACAGGTGCGGTTTCTCGCATGCGTCGTCACGCAAGTAAGTACACTGAGAAACTGACGAGAAGAGATCATCTTCTGATTATAATTAAACATCCACTGAGAAATCGGCTGTTACTTTTGACATTGTTACTTGCCCGCCATTCTAGCCACCTACAAGATGCCAAGATATTATTGTTCTACCGACTGGTTTTTATTACTATTTTAATGTTTATTATCAAAAGGTTTTGCTTTCGCGAATACTACTATCCTATGTACATATGTAGCTGCTATCACTTGGTAAATATATATGTATGTACATTTATTTATTCACATTTAAAATTGTTATTAAATCCTTACAGCAATTAGGAAATATCGAACTGAAAACATTTGCTTGTCGGAACTTTGCACAACACCCTCCTTTTAGCGACATCCCACTCAAAAGTCAATGACGCACTTCACTTCGCTTACGTCGACTTGTACGCATGGGCATACACATGTTTCCAAGTGACGATTCTTAAAATACAACTACATTTACGTGGGCAAATTTTCACCATGACGTCATAGTCTAGGCAAATGGCGAATAGGCAGTAAATTACAAAGATGCAGAATATTTATTGTTGTAAATGCAAAAAGTGCAACAGGTCACCTACATAAGTAGTTAACTAAACACATCTATATATACATACCTACTAACCTACATAGAGAAGACAGTAAAATGCTCTATATAACGGAAGTCAAGCTATCAGTCAATTAAAGGCAAATTCTAATTTGATTTGCAAATTGTATAGTTTTTCATAGTATTCCAGTTGTCTCTTTTAGAGGAAAGGGCCACCTTATCGCATGACCTACTTACATAAGTACTATGTAAATACCATGCACTGCATCTACTAGTATTCCCTAAACTCATGACCTCATTTCTCTTTTGTTGTTATTATAATTATAGGTATCTGGACAGTCATCGTAAATGTGACGTCAATTACAAAAATTTATACCTAATATGGTAGACAGACGGAGAAAATTAATTTGAATTAATAAGCATAAATGCAAATTAAAATTTTACCCCTACAGACGGCAGTAATGCGAATAAACCAGCCGCAAGATCGTGGGTTCGAGTCCCACGGCCAGTATACTTTTTTTATTCTTTTTCATTCTTTTTTTATAAGTTCTATATTTTTTTACGTTACTTTCAGTTAGTTGTTGAATTTTTAACAAAATTCATCTCTAAAAATTAAAATTAACTAATAGTAAAATAAGAAATGTGATATAAAATAAGGCAAATGAAAATAAAATAAAGTAAAATTAAATATATAAATAAAATAAAAGAAAAATATAAAATAAATAATAAAAACAAAAAATTTGTTGCAATCCCTCCAACCGAGTATCGAACCGGGCAGCTACCCGTTTTTACCAGTGTTGTCATCGAAAATTCCCCGGATCCGAGTTAATTCCCAAAAATTTCGTGCATTTGTTTGGCAGCTTATGCTCATTTTAAAGAGGAAAATGCATGAGTTAAAGCAAATTAAGGCTGGTTATGCAAATAATCGAGCCCGTTTGTCTACCGTATAAGGCATGCAAACATGTATAGGCTTTTGCAATATATAGTACATTGCATTTGCACTGGTCTGTCAACAAGTAGCACAAGGTATTTAGCATTGACCCGCATTAATATATCCAAACATAAAGGCTCAAAGTCTATTATTTACTATAGCATTCGCTGCCAATTAAATGCAAATATGTTTCAGACGTATCTAGTACAATGCTGCTGTCAGACGATATGAATTATAATGTAATATGTACATATTATAGAAGTTCATTGACATAACTCATTAGATAATAGAATTATATAGCCCGGCCAATACTATTAACTATTATACGAAACTGCCGCTCCATTTGCTAGACTTCATACTAGCGATTGTATTCTAATCCGTTTTACCAGATTTTGTGCAATATTTAACTATCTCAATTTTGGAGCCCACATACTATCCCACCCGTCGAAATACAACGACTATGCGGTTATAATATTTAGTGAGGAAAAAAGTGCAGACCAGGCTACAAATTGCTTCCACGACCCGGGAAGACCAGTACCAAATCGTCCAAGCTTTCGATCCACAGTGCTGAAAATATCACATCACACCTGCGCATTAGATGCCATCATCTCAGCGTGATTAAGCATCTCAAACTAGCCGGAAATCAGCAACTATTCCGCAAAAAAAAAAACACAGTGTCACCAAATAAATGGACGCTATCACCATACTTGTGATGGGACGGTATTAGTCGCTTCCATGTCGGGCGAAGGTAAATAAGCAACTATCTTCGTGGACGTTAATCGTCAGTTGAATTCCGAATTGTTAATTTCAAGCTGCGTCAAATTGAACACAGGTGAAATAACTAACTATGTAGAGCCCGATGTTTCTGGCACTGAAGAGAAATGACTGGCGTCAAATAATAATAAGAGGAAAAAATTAACTACGACATCGATAATTCTAATTCCTTCCCTGTCAAAAACTTTAACATTTCTAGCGCAAAGTCCACGGCTATACATTGCACAATAATCAAGAATATAGAGCTAGAACTCCTGGACGAAGAAAAATCACCACTACTCGACAATGCATAGATCTTGAAAGACATCAATGGCGACAGCGATACCCTGTTAGGAACGTGCAAATCAAACGTTTGGTCAGTGGAAAATTTTGCAGCGCCAGTAGGGTCGTCAGCAGCAAATAGATACATTCAATTCAGATATCTCAGACCGCGGCTATATGGTTAAAGGCTGCAATCACATGCCGCCCAAGCACCACCTCGACGGGTAAAGCTCCCTTTCCCACGACAGATTGGTCTATGTAACCGGAACGATCCAGATCTATAACTGGCCAGGCCAATGTCACTTCGGCTGATTCCCCAAAAGCTCGTTGGGCAATTCTATGCTATTAGAACAACAGCACAACACGATGAAAGTTTGTCTCCGGCGGTGAAATTGTACAAAACATTGCTATTCAATGCAATACATCGCTGTATTACGAGATTACCGAGACATGAGATTGCACCTCACACCACCCACAGCAATGGCTATAGAATGAGCCTTCGGCAAAGACAATGACACTCGGGTCTACGTAAACGGAACGACCCAAATTTATACATATCTGGCCAAGGACTTTCACTCCAACAGCAATCCCCCAGAACTTTGGGGAATTCGTATACTGTTACAACAACAAGAACAACTTTGTTCCAGGGGATCGACCGCCGCCCCATTCGCATTGAGGAATCTGAATTTCAGCGTATGCCTAGCACAAACCTCTCCTCGAGTGAACTGAGAAGTGGAAAACGCCTGTCCAGCATGCCGGCTATGTCCTCATAACCCCCAACAGCTCTTCGTATGCGATTCTAACCTCATGACCCTGTCAGCGGAGGCACTATGAACTGCACCTGCCGACAGCGCCCGCTACAACAACAACAAGAGCAACCTCGCCAGCTTTCTGGGCCTTAAGCTTCCTGAGTCGGAGGATGAGTAAAGTACGAGTTAACGAGATTCCATGCGAGGTTGAGCTGCTATATGTTCCCATGACAGTCAGATCTACATCTGGCCAAGTACTGTCAAATCAGCTGATTCCCTAAAAACTCTGCTGCTATAAGCAACAATCGCTCCACTAAGTGATGGCGGCTAACGGAATTGTATACGCTCATGTAGCCCCGGAAAACATTTGTTAATCAGAGCTTAATTCAAGACTAGTTAAAGCGGTTCTTGTTGGTTATGAAATATTGCTAACTCGACCGCCCATTCACCTCCACATTTGGATTTGTAATTTAAGAGATCCTAGTACGTACAAACATGTATGCACTTAATACATCGTTAACATGTTTCCGCATACAGCTGCCGCTTGACAACACACCCCAGCTATTGGAATAACTTTACAAAGCCACTATTACACAATTTGGTTTATCTTGTTTTTTTTTCTATTCGTAATAGAATATGCAGAAGAAAAATAAATACAAAAAAGAGAACAGATAACAAAGCGGTTTGGGTTTTTGTTTGCATATTTTTTGTTGTTTCTTTTTTAGATGTTTTCTTTCTAAAGCATTTGCAATTTGTTGCATGCTGTTACATACGAGCGTTGTGCATGATGTTGAAAATTCCAAGTAAAAAAATAAAAATAAATAAGTTTGTGCATTGAAAAGGAGGTTTTTATGCCAAGGCAAACTGCAGTCAATTTCAAAAGTGTGGCTATGAAATTGTAATTGCATTCAATGCTTAGCTACATACGTCGTTTGTTTTGTTGTCTTGTCCGTGCCATTATAAAAATCATTGAATGGAAATTTATGTATACGTTTAACAGAATTCAATTGCACAGATGATGAGTTGATAAATCAAACAGATCTACTGATTTATTACTACAATTTTCGAAAATAGAATTAATGATTGTGTTGAAAAATAAATATAAACAGGTAAAAAGTATAAATTCGGACGTGGAAGACATTAAATTAAAGGTCGATAGCAATGTGGTTTAATTTTTAATTTAAGACGTTCAGTTAAAAATGGATGCAGCAGAACTAGGGTTACTACGACCTTGAAGATCTTTTGTATCGACAAAGCACACACAACTGAATTCCCAATATACAGTCAGTTTCTTTAAGTTAAGTGAGAAGAGGCCGGATAGTCTTAGGGGAACATACTTGGTTGAGAAGACAGACGATTCGACTTTCTGCACAATGAACGACGACGCATCCACCACGATTATGGGCAGCTGCTGCAGATCGCCAGGAGTAACAATTGTAAGCGCTGGTCTAATAAACAGCATAACGTGGCGACCTGTGCTGACCTTAGCATCAGATCAGCCGACATTGTTTCCGCGGAACAGCTAACCTATGTATATCAACTTTTCAAAGCTGATTGGAACGGCTTCGCGGAAGTTACTGAAAGCACCTAGCCGATGTGCGTGAACACCTTCGTCGGGCCGATCCCGGAAATCCCCGCATTAGGGATCTCAACGCGGAGATTCGGCAACTAATGATCGTACATAAGCGGAAGAAGTGGGAAGAGCATCTGAAGACTTGCAACTTCACCTCTGGTGTGAGTAAGCATTAGTCAACCGTGGGATCACTATCCAAACCGACGAAGCGCTACGCCAGAGTCAAAATTTCATTCAGCGGCCACGCCTCGTCGGATCCGAAACGACGCGCGAGCTATTTTAGCCGACAGTTTACGCTGCATCCTGCTAAAGCCGTCAAAGATATGGTACCCGACGGAATTTGCATGCTGATGCTGAAAAATTTGAGTCCGGCGGTAGTCGACTATCTAACCAAAGTCCTCCAGTCATCTGTAAAATGGAGAGAGTGGTCGCAGAGCTTATACCGGGAAACCGTCCAACAAAGGAGAGTAAGTAAGTTCCGCAGGGCTGTCACCGCTGCTGCAGCTCGCTTCGTACCGGCAGGATGCATTACGGACCCACGTCCAAATTTCCCTGCCAAAGCGGCTGTTCTAGCCGATGAGCGTGACAGCCTTCGTCAGGCCGATTCCGGAGATCCCCGTATCAGGGATCTCAGCGCGGAGATTCGGCAACTAGTGATCGTACATAAGCGGAAGAAGTGGGAAGAACATCTGAAGACCTGTAACTTCACCTCTGGTGTGAGTAAGCTATGGTCAACCGTGAGGTCACTATCAAATCCGACGAAGCACGACGACAGAGTCGAAATTTCTTTCGGCGACCATGCCTCGTCGGACCCGGCGCGATGCGCGAGCTACTTTAGCCGGCAGTTCATACTGCATCCCCGATGGACAAAACCAAGCGTCGAGTGACCAGAAGGCGGCACAAACTGCCAACAAATTGTGCCCCCCTTGCTTTCACCTCCGGTGAAGTTCAGGTGGCCATCGGGAAGGCGAAAGCCTCCAAAGCCATGGGTCCCGACGGAATATGCATGCTGATGCTGAAAAATTTGGGTCCTGCGGGAGTAGCGTACCTAACGGAGGTCCTCAATTTGTCTATGGCCACTCTCATCATCCCAGACATCTGGAAGGTGGGGAGAGTGGTCCCACTGCGCAAACCGGGGAAACTCGCCAACAAAGGAGATTCGTATCGACCGATAACACTCCTTTCCCCGGTAGCGAAGACACTTGAGGCCCTGCTGCTCCCGTATTTCGCGAACCACCTGACCCCAGCGGAGCATCAGCGTGGCTTCCGTAAAGTGCACAGTACAATAACAGCAGTTAACGCCACAAACACTCAGATAACTCGTGGCCTTAACCGTAAACGTCCCTGTGAGAGAACGATTCTAGAAGCGTTGGACCTGTCAAAGGCTTTTGACACTGTCAGCCACTCCACGCTACTAGAAGATATAGAGGCTTCCTCTCTCCCACAGAGGCTCAAACGGTGGTCGGCAAATTATCTGAGTGGTCGACACTCGTCGGTAATGTTTAGAGACAAATCGAGTGAACTTAGAAAAATAAAACAGGGGGTACCACAGGGTGGTGTCCTTTCCCCGCTACTGTTTAACTTTTACATTTCAAAGCTTCCTCAACCACCAGAGGGAGTCTCGATTGTCTCTTACACCGACGATTGCTCGATCATGGCGACTGGGAATGGAATTGATGACCTGTGTTCGAAAGTAAACGGGTATCTCTCCAAACTTTCTCGCTTCTTCACTGCAAAGTGTCTAGCCATCTCCCCTACGTAATCCTCTGCGACCATGTTCACAACCTGGACGAAGGAGGTCAGGCTACCGCTAGGAATTCACGTCGACGACACACCAATTCCGACGGTGAATAATCCCAAAATACTCGGAGTAACATTCGACAGCCTGCTCTCCTTCTCTGCGCACGCAATCGCTATTGTCAATAAAGTACAGAGCCAAGTCACTAGCCGGCAGTATTTGGAGCAACGAGAAAGAAACGTTGCTGGACAAGGCAATAGGCCGGCCGGTTTTAAACTACGCAGCACTAGTGTGGTCGCCGGGGACTAGTAGGACGCAGTGGATGAAGCTACAGACAGTACAAAACACAGCACTTAGGATAGCGACCGGTTGCCTCCGGATGTCACCAGATGAGGCGAAAATGCTCCCAATTAGGGAGCACAACACGATGCTCTGCACGATGCAGTTTCTGGTTGGGAGCCACAGATGTGGCCACCCAAATAGACAGCTGCTTGCAGAGGAACCCTCGCCAAGGCACATCAGGAGGCATCTATATAAATTGACGGACGAAGTCCAGTGGTTCATTAAGCAGCCTCTGGACACGTCAGCTTACAGACAGGCCCTGAACGGCATTCACAGGGACGCAGTGTCGAGTTGTGTAGACTCTATACCTGTGAATGCCGTTCTTGGCACATAAACACCGGACATTGAGGTCACGGAGCTCCATCTGCCTCGGGAGACCAGAACAACAATAGACCAACTTCGCTCTGGCTACTGCAGCAGGCTAAACTCCTACCTGTGTAGGCTAAATGCAAATGTGCCGAATGAATGTCCGGCATGCGGAGAGATCCCTCACGACTCGAAACCTCTCTTCGCATGTCCGGAAAACCCCACAACCCTAACGGCGTCGTCCCTGTGGACCAACCCCATAGAGGCTGCACGCTTCTTGAGGCTGCTGTTAGTGGAACTCGACGACAACGACTGAGATATCAACCGATCTGGGCGGGGTTGTTGTAGCCGCTGCAACAACAACAACAAATTATCAGCATGGGTTCCGTAAACAGCACAGCACTTAACGCCATAAACACTCAGATAACTCGTGGTCTAAACCGTAGCTCCCATGTGAGAGAATAGGTCTAGTAGCGTTGAATCTGTCAAAGGGCTCCTCTTTCCCACAGGGACTCAAACGGTGGTCGACGAATTATCTGAGTGGTTGACGTTCGTCAGTCATTTTCAGAGACAAAACCACCAAACCGAGGAAAATTAACCATGGGTTCCTACAAGGTGGTATCATTTCCTCGCTGCTGTTTAATTTATATATATCAAAGCTCCCTAAACCACCAGAGGGAGTCTCGATTGTCTCTTATGCTGACGACTGCTCGATAATGGCGTCTGGGAATGGAATTGATGACTTGTGCTCGAAAGTGTGTTTGTTGTAAAATGTAATAGATCACTAAACTATGAGAGCTGTCAATGTATGTCGAATTGTATTTTTAGTTGTCATACAAAATGTACATGCTTTATAAGCTTGAAATAAATGATCTCTCTATCTGATTCTCTGCAAGCAGCAAGACACGTTTTTCTTTTCACCGAATATTTATAACAGGTTATGGGCCTCACTTGTTTTTTCGGGTAAATTTTATATTGTATTAAAGTATTAGAATTTATTGCTGGTCTGCAATAAAGATTTTGGAATAAAAATCACATACTTTTAACTACATTGGGAAACGAAAAGATTGAGAAGTTGAAAGGCAGAGAAAACTACGACACATGGAAATTTGCAGCGAAGTCGCACCTTGTTCTGAAGGGGTACTGGCCATGTATCGAGGGATCAGAGACAGATCAGATGAAAAATTTGCATGCGATTTCGGCACTTGGACTGCTTGTTGAGCCATCGAATTATTCGTATGTGCAAAACTGCACAACAGCAAAAGCCGCGTGGGATGCCCTTGAAACTGCGTTTGAGGACAATGGTGTTCTACGTCGTATGGACTTGTTAAAATATTTGATGCGACTAGAGCTCACTGATTGTACGTCCATGGAAGACTACGTTAATAAAATGGCATGCACCCAACAAAAACTAGACAAATCTGGCACTAAAATTCCTGACGACATCGTCGCACAAATTATGCTAAGTGGTTTACCAGATGAATATCGACCCATGGTAATGGCACTTGCCAATAGTGGCAAAGAGCTTAGCACAGATTTGGTGCGAACAAACCTGCTTCAGGAAGTAAGGCATGACTTTTCAAGCGATAACACAATGGCACTAGTATCAAAAAGTAATACGAAAAAACGTGTATCTAAGCTAAAGAAAAAGTCATCTATAATTTGCTTTGAATGTAATGAAAAAGGACATTACGCAAATAAGTGTCCATCAAAATCTAGAAAAACTACCAATAGTCTATTGTTGGTGTCGACATCTTTGGTAGCGAAAGCAGAAAGCTCGAACGAATGGTTCATTGATTCCGGTGCATCTGCTCACATGACAGGGAATGCAAGTAACCTATGCAAATTACGCGAACCGAAATCCAAAGAAATAGTAGTTGGAAATAATGAACGGCTCAATGTGGAGTGTGCTGGAGATGGGAGCATGGAATTATGTCCTAAAGGTAAGCGCAGTAGCTCACAAATGACTGTCAAAGATGTATTATGTATTCCAAATATTTGTGCAAATTTAATGTCGGTCAGCCAAATGGCTAAACATGGCAAAACAATCGTATTTAATGACAAAGACTGCAGAATTTTCGATGAGAACTTTAAATTGCTGGCAACTGCTCCATTAGTTGGTGACTTGTACCGACTTAATTGCGCAATAGAACCGAGAGCAACTGCGTTAACTGCAATGACAGACAAAAACTTGTGGCATAGACGCATGGGACATGCATGTGAAAGAAATTTACATCGCATCAAAATGTCGGTTGAAGGGTTTGATCAACTAAATGGTTCCTTGGACCCATGTACTATTTGTGCTCAGAGTAAGCAAAAGCGATCATCGTTTAAACATACGGGGAATCGTGCAACCGAGGTGCTACAAGTCATTCATACAGATGTATGTGGACCGATGTCAACATCATCATTTGGAGGTTCGCGATATCTTTTGACTTTTGTAGACGATTTTAGTAGAAAAGTGTTTGTCTACGCCATGAAGCGGAAAAGCGAGGTATTTCAGTTATTTATGAACTTCAAAAAGTTGGTAGAAAACCAACAAAAGTCTACCATCAAAATTCTTAGGTCAGACAACGGCAAAGAGTTTTGCAACAAAATGTTTAAATCATTCACTACAGAGCACGGAATTTTACACCAATTTACTGCACCATATACACCGGAACAAAACGGAGTAGCCGAGCGTATGAACCGTCGATATTTGAAAAAGTACGCTGCATGCTCTTTGACGCTGATTTGCCTAACCAATATTGGGCATAGGCAGCATCAACAGCAGCATTTGTAATTAACCGCACTCCATGCCGAAATATGGAAAACATCACGCCAGAAGAGATCTGGACAAAAGTGAAACCGAACTTGGAATCGATTCGAGTGTTTGGATGCAAAGCGATGGTGCACATTCCAAAAGAGAATAGGCGAAAGTTAGACTCAAAATCAGTTGAGTGCATTCTTCTCGGATACAGCGAACAATCGAAAGCATATAAACTATACAACAGAAGAACAAAGCAAATCATCATAAGCCGCGACGTAACATTCTTTGAGAATAGCTCTAATAAAGTGATGCAGGAGAAAAGCAAAATTTACTACTCACCTCCACACACGCTAAGTGCAAGTAACCGAGATGATAAAGAGTGTGAAATCGATGACGACTCAAGCGATGACGACCTCAGCGATGGTGATGCAACGTTCGACGAAAGCGTGAGCAAGAATGTTGATGAAGAGCAACCGCACAGTGAATCGTCTCAACCATTTGATAATGGCACTACCCCAAATTGTGAAACAAGTGAGGTTTCAGTTGAATCACATATTGGATTCAGTGAGGGTGGTTCCAGGGGCAGCAATGAGATTTCACTACAAGATCCATTTCAGTGACGGTATCGAAACAAACGCAACGCATGTAGGTTTACTAGCAGCAATTAAAGATCCCAGCGAGCCAGCAACCGTTCGTGAGGCATTAAACAGTGCGGAAAGTAAGGAATGGGCCGATGCAATGCAATGTGAGTATAAAGCCTTATTACAAAATGCAACTTGGGAATTGACAGATTTGCCTGCGGGAAGGGAAGCAATCGATTCCAAATGGGTGTTCAAAATCAAAAGAAACTCAGCAGGTATTGTTGACAGATATAAGGCGCGACTCGTAATAAAAGGGTACTCGCAAGTAAGAGGTATCGATTATGACGAGACTTACTCTCCAGTGGTTCGTTATGCAACTATACGTTTTTTGTTGGCTACTGCAGTCAAATTCAATATGGCGGTACACCAAATGGATGCAGTAACAGCGTTTTTGCAGGGCGAACTAAACGAAGAAATTTATATGCGCCAGCCGGAGTGTTTTGCGGACAAAACTAATAGGGTATGTCGCCTTCGCAAATCATTGTATGGATTAAAACAATCCAGTCGCGTATGGAATGTGAAACTAAGTTCTGTACTGACGCAGCAACTAAACTTTACTAGGTCAACGGTTGACCAATCTGTGTACTTTAAGCATTCGGCTCAAAATATTGTTATATTAGCTGTATATGTCGACGACATCCTAATTTTTGGTAGCAATAGTATGATGATCACAAAACTAAAAAAGGATTTATCTAAGCATTTTAAAATGAAAGACCTGGGACTCGCTACAAATGTGCTTGGTATGAACCTTACACGAAACAGCGACGGATCCATTTCCATTGATCAAAAGCAATACTTAACAAATGTTTTGCGCCGATTCAATATGACCGATAGCAGCCCAGTAAGTACACCTATGGATCCAAACCAACGATTAACGAAGGATATGTGTCCGAAGTCGAATACGGAACGACAAGAATCTAAGCAATTGGGTGCATTATGTATGCCGCGCAAATTAGTCTGCCTGATATTGCATTCGCAGTGAGTGTACTTAGTCGATTTAACACTAATTACGGTAAGGCACATTGGGTTGCAGTGAAGAGGGTACTTCGTTACCTGAAGGGCACAATTGATTTAAAATTGACGTATCAAAAAACCAGCGAAGGAGAATTGGTTGGTTATTGCGACGCTGACTGGGCGGGCGATCAAGACGAACGCCGATCCACAACAGGCTATGTGTTTTTAATGCAAGGAGGTGCTGTTTCATGGGCAACGCGCAAACAACCTACCATCGCGTTGTCATCAACGGAAGCCGAATTTATGTCCATGGTAGCAGCTATTCAAGAAGCACTTTGGCTTAAGCGGTTCGAATGTGAAGTATTTTCCTATGGATCGAGACAAATACAGCGGTCAATGCAGCTTTATTGTGATAACCAAGGAGCAATCAAGTTAGCCATGAATAACAATTATCATGCTCGAACAAAGCACATAGATGTCAAAAACTATTTTATTCGTGAGAAACTTGCAGAGGGTTTGATAAAATTAAACTACAAAAGCACTTATGAAATGATTGCAGACATCATGACGAAGCCTGTAAACAACTCCATTTTGACTAAATTTATTGAACAATACGGCTTAACGTAATTAATGAGCTAAAAAAAAAAAAAAAAAAAACTTGAATTTAAATGAAATTTGTCACTGAATAACTCATGTATGTATGTATATCGTTTTGTATATATAAAATTTTTAAATAACATAAATTGAAGCTCTAGTGAGGGTGTTGTAAAATGTAATAGATCACTAAACTATGAGAGCTGTCAATGTATGTCGAATTGTATTTTTACTTGTCATACAAAATGTACATGCTTTATAAGCTTGAAATAAATGATCTCTCTATCTGATTCTCTGCAAGCAGCAAGACACGTTTTTCTTTTCACCGAATATTTATAACAGTTAGCAAGGTCAAAATGATCTAAAGAACTTCAAGTCAAAAAAGCAGTCAAGTTGCTTAGCAGTTCTTGAGGTATCAGAATATACCATAAATCCTTCTGCATTTTAGGGGTGTTCGAGAAAGGTTCAGCAGAAATTTATTATCATTAAAAATTAACTAAAACTATGAATGCCCTCTGACTCTGCCACAAGCACGACATGGTCACATTTATTTTAAATCGAATTTAATTTTGTATGTTCAAGTTACTTACATCGTCCATTGTTTTATAGTCAGTGGTACAAAGTCTAGAAGTTTGTTTATTTTTTTAGTTAAAATTGTTTAACTGTATGAATGTACATACATTAGGGCGGTCAAAAAAAAAATTAATGTTAAGCTCTGACCCCGCAAGATTTTTCTAAATGGAAAAAAGGATGCCTTTATTTTTTTTTGTGATAAAAAAGATATTTAGAACTGCCTCAAAGCCCATAAAGCTTTCAATGTATTTTACATAAATCATTTACATAAATCAATATTTTTCGATCGGAAAACTCTGTTTCTCCTCAAGAGACTTCCAATAATAATACCCACTTGTTTATTTTACCATTTTTTAATACTAACAATTTTTTATGGTTCCCCCCATTGCATTTCTTGGGGTTTTTGGAGAACCTATAAAAAAAGTTAATATTAAAAAATGGTTAAGTAAACAATTGGGTATTGTTATCGGAAGTCTCCTGAAGAAACAGGGAGTTTTCCGAATGATTTTCAAAAATTCTATAAATTTTTACGAAAAAGTATTTTTGCCGCATACATGGCAAACTTCATAGGCTTTGAGTCAGTTCTAAATATGAAAAAAAAATTGTTGTATCATGTATTTTTTTTACCACCCTAATGTACATAGATACACATGCGCGTATGATTTTTGCACATCCATCATCTTGGGAAAATGAGCTGCTCGCATAAAACCGCTGTGCTCTCGCAATCCGACCGCAGACAAAACAAATTTCACAACTCTTTGCAATCGCATGTGTTCCTTCGGTTGGATTGATAATATTCATATGCCTATATAAAGTTCGGAAAAATTTCTGCATGAAAAAACAAAAACTTGAAAGTTGAGCCAGTCATTTTTTAATACTTTTTTTCGCTAACACTTCAGAGTGCGAAATATTTTTAGAATGCTGTGTACGTGTAAGTGTATACTTACTTACATATGTAGGTATATACGTGCACTTGTTCCATTATTGGAGCCATGCCGCTGAATTGCAGTAAAATTTTCATATACATACACATTTATTTATTTATTTAGCACTTGAATGTCGCGTCTCTCAGCAGGCGCCAAATTAAAATGAAAATAAAAGACAATACACCCTGGTCAAATTGCGCCTCGTGTCACTGTTGGGGCAGAAAGTGTAAGAAGTAGACTATTTTTAGCGTCCAAGTGCTATTATTTATTTAATCATCACTTAAAAATTCCATTTGATCTCATATTTCCTTTATTTCATTTCGAAACACAGAGACGAAATAAAAAATGTTGTTCGTGTGTTGATGTTCTTTTCTTGCTTGTAGTCGTTTACCCTTTATCTCGAATTCTCCTTTTCAACTGTTGTTTCCCTGATCGAAGAGTTAGGTGAAGTGACAATTAAAATGGCGATACATTGAGGTATTAAAACCGCAGCCAGTTCTAATCTTTAGAACGTCGATGGTTTCTAATTTCGTCAGTACGTCCCATCTATGAAGCACTCAAGCTCTCCGTAAAGAAGTGTCACGTCAGGGTGCTAGTTTGTTAGCGGATAATCTCAGTAACAAAAAAAATTTCTCAGTTCTCAAATACCCGTTTCAGCATTGCTTTCGTCCATCGCTCGACCAGATGGACTAATTGATTTGACTTTTTGAGGGAAAAGAGATAAACAATGCCGTAAAGGGGGAATAATCCCGTATCTATTCTAGTTGCCCCAGTGACCTTTGCTGCAGATTTGTTCTGGATAGTTATTTGAGCAGCTTAAATTCATACTGATTACAGAATAGAGCTCGTCAGGCCTCGTCCTTTAGATAAACTTGACAATACTCGCAGCTCACTCGGCATATTTATGGACCTTGTTATTTAAGAGCTAGCGCAATGGATATGGGACAATTCATTTTTATAATTTTTTGATGAATTTTGGTCAGACCTTATCAAAAAAAAAAAAAAGAAGAAGCAAAAAGATTTTTGCGAAAGTCCAAAATTTTATAATTTCCCGAATTTCGCAAGCTTATTTTTAGAATATCTCAATAACTATTATATGTAGTTACAAAAATGGTTTTGGTCTCGTCTTAAAGTTAATATTTGGGGCTATTTGAATGTATATTTATTTAAGAAAATTTCGAAATTTAAAAAATCTTTTAATCAAAGGCTTATGTATATATGTACATACATTTTTGGCTCAGTTTTTTGCGTACAATATGCACATCTAACTGAAGTTAAAATATCTAATTGTTATTGTTTTTCGTCAATAAGAACTTTTGAACTTTTGAAAAAAAAATTTTGAAAATTAAAATTAAAAGTTACAAGTAATTTTTAAGCAAAAAACACAACCGACTTCAAATTCTCATATAAAAATTTTGAGGTACCGTTAATTTTTTCACGATCCAGTTATCGAAATCGGTTGATGTGGTCCAAAGTTCTGCGGTAACATACATAAAAACTAAAAAAAAAAAAAATCTTACGACGAATTGATAACCTACCTTCTCCATTTGTTGAAGTCGATTAAAAAGAAACTTGTTTGTGAAAGTTCAAAATTTCACAATTTCCCGAATTTTCCCAGCTTATTTTTTTAGTATCTCAAAAATTATTGTGGTTACAAAAATGGTTCTGGTCTCGTTTTAAAGGTAATATTATATACGAAGAAAATAAAGAAAAACTAACTAAAAACTTAATTTTTTTATATACAAACCTGTAACTGATCTTAAAAGACCCTGAAATATTCAAGACGTGTTTTTTTTTTAAGATATGCATTTTTGAACTTTGAAAAAATTTTTGACAAACTCAAAATTAAAACTTAATTTAAATTAAATAAAAAATGTTTAACAAAGCTTTGTTTAGGAGCTTGAAAGAAAAACATTTTTTCGAAGTTCAAAAATTCATCTTTAAAGCAACACCGTGAAAAATTTAGGATATTTGCAGATGAGTGAGATGTATAATATATGTACATATAAAAAAATTTTGTAAACAATTGTTTAACACAATAATGTTATTTAAAAATTTCTGCAGAGCATTTTGTATTTTGTATTTAATATTTAATATTTACATTTTAAATCTAAAATCTAATTATAAGAATGTTAAATCTTTGTTGCAATATAAGTCTAACAGACTGTAAAAAATAAAAAAAAAAAAAAATTTCGAGTTTGCAAAAAAAAAAAAAATAAACAATTCCTAGTTCAAAACTTCATCTGTAAAAATGCATCTTTTCAAATGAGTTAGTATTGTATATAAAAAAATTTAAATTTGTTAGTCCTTCCATATCTAAGGCATATTATTGCTTATATCAATCATCTCTTCTTGCCTAGCTCAGCAAGCAGTATGCTGGGGGAAAGCTCCGAACATTTCCCCTGTCCTCGGCGCTCTTTTTCCACCAAGTTATGCCGCAGCCAAAGTGGCCTCCTGTAAACAGCGCTTAAGAGAACTGCTTATGGAGAAACATAAAAGCTTTTTAATTTGGTTTAGAAAAGTAAACTGGCCGGCATATCGCTTTTTGTTCGCCGGATCTACAATTCTCAGGACGTCGATGCATATGAACGGTGAAATGTAAAATGCGTATTTTATGCGATTCCATTTGATTGCGCCATTGCGGTTTATCACTTGGCACCTCAAGTGTTAGCGTGACTTTTCATTTCGAAGCAGATATTGATGAATTGTTAACTGGGGTAGCAACTATATACTTCGATTGGCGTCATATCTCATTCGATTTTGAGATAGCAACCTGACTAGCTTGGCACACAGGAGGCTTTCAAGTGGTACAGGTTGTCATTAATCACATTCTTAAAAATTTGTTGATGCACTTATCGATACGAGTTTGGAAACAATTTTTCGTTTTCTAATTGTTGTCGTTATCGATATTATAATACTTATCGATATCTTTATTAATATGTTTATCGATATTGTTGATAGATGTCTCGATATTGTTTTCAATGCATACATACATACATATGTATGTATATCGAACTAATAAAGAGTTCCTTTATTTGCTCGTACTTTTATTTTTTTTTATTGATGCTTTTATCGATAAATTATATTGCTCTCGATACATTTTTGGCAATGCAATTTGTATGTCTCGATACCGTTTTGGAGTTTTTTTTTATCGATAAATTTAGCGATATCGGTTTCGATATACTCATAAATTGGCATATTTGGCGATTAATATTTTTATCGATAAATAATATTGCTTTCGATATATTTATTGGTATATCTGGATACCGTTTTTGAGGTTCTTATCGATCAATTTATCGGTATTGGTTTCGATATAATCATAAATTTCCATATTTGGCAATTTTCTTTTTGAATGATTTATCGACATTCGTACTTGTATGATTTATTGATACCCTTGCCGATAGCGTTTCAGAAACTAATTTTGGTATTGTTATTGATACAGTTAGCGATAGCTTTATTATTATGTGTATCGATACATTTATCGATAATTTTGTCAATATATGCATGTTTGTACCTAGATATCAATCTCATATAGAGTTTTTTTTATCACGTTCGTACTTTTTTGTGTTATTGATATTTTTACTTGTTTGCTTTCGATACATTTTTTAGGTCAAAGAGAAAACTGTTGCAATTCGAAAGAAATATTAAAGTATTTTATCACTATTCACAAACGTTAAAAACGTTTATTGTTTGTAACAACTGCATTTAAATAAAAATTATTGCTCTTGCAGTAAAAAGAGCTTTGCCGACATATGCTATTTTCTTTGTCCGCGAAAGATAGATTTAAGTGGTTTTGTCCACTGTCCACAGATATGTATGTATATACGAGCCACGTATTTTTTGTATGTACTTGATATTCTTTCGTTATTCATTTCTCGCTTGCCATTTTATTCCATAAAATAAAACGCGCCAGTTATCGATTTTCTCTTTGCTCCACGTGCCACAAAAATAGTATGGGGCATGTAGATATGGGCGAAATGCAATGACAAACCAGAGCAACAAAAAGAAGCAAGGCCAATTAAAATTTATATACGAGCTAGTTGGCAAATTGCAGTTATTTTTGTGCTGTAGCTTATATCTATGTACATACTTATATGTACATATCCACACGGAAGTACTCGTACCATACTTTAACTGACATAAAACGAACAACTTGGGATTTGACGAACTACCATCGCTCCAACGTCACACGCTGTTCGATTTTTGCACAATAAGTTTTTTTTTTTATTTTTACAGGGTGGTCCAAATATTTCTTTAATCAGTAGAGCTATGCATCCCATTTCGCATTGACGATGGACGAATTTTGGGGAAAATATGAAAATTTACATACATATACATATGTATGTAATTACATTAGACCATACCAGGAAAAAAAAGTTTGTCCTACACCCCTGAGTCTAAATTAGTTTTTGCAAAGCAATTTGAAAAAAAAAAAAACAAAAATTTGTTTGTCCGAAAGTAGGTGATGTCTTTAAATTTTTCGTCATATCTGCGGCATTTACAGTTGAATCTTATAGTATGATAAATCGATCTTCTTGCGTCGAGAATAAACTTTTCCAAAATTTTTTGACCTCAAGTATCCCGTTCTAGTATACACTTACCTATCAGGTCTCTGTTTTTATCATCCTTACGTACCACCCTAATGTTGGAAAAGTTTATAAAAAATCATTCAACTATTAAAAAAAAATTTTGCACACATTTTTCAAACATATAGGCCCGTAGTCATAGTCAAAATAAAGTCGCCTTTAAAGTTAGTTGCAGCTTTTTTGACAGATATCCCATTGAAAATTATGTCAAAAAGCTGCAACTAACTTTAAAGTCGACTTTATTTTGACTATGACTACGGGCCAATATTCACAATTATTTTCATGAACAATTTTTTGGATTAAATATTTATGAAAATAAAGTTCATTATAATACAATTTATTTTCATATGTTAAAAAACCGCAACACCTTTCATAAAAACATTCTAAAAAATAAAGGGTTGTTGTTGTTGTTGTAACAACATACCTATTCCTCAAAGAGTTTGTGGGGAGTTTTGCTGGAGTGACAGTCTTTGACCACATATATATCTGCGTCGTTCCGGTTAAGTAGACCCGACCGTCGTGGGAACGATAATTTTTAGCGATTTAAAACTTGTACTTTTCACTAAAATTGAATGTGCTACAAAACTGCATACTCGAAAACTTTCTAACAATTCTGAATAAAGAGCTGAAAATTTAAAGAATTTTTTTAACTTTATATAGGTAAAGTGTGAACTATGAACTATATTTTCATAAATATTCAATGCAAAAAATTGTTCATGGAAATAGTTGTGAATATTGCATTAGAATAAGGTGTACGCCTTCATTTGTCGTTTAGTGTAGGTCTCACCGAAAAATGTAAAAAGGCGACCCTATGTCCAGCAAAAAAAATTTCGAAATTGCCTTGAAAAATACTTTTTTGGGTGAATACATTCGTTTTTTTTTTGGTTTAACACCATAATGATCGGTCGTGCCTTTCAGAATTTTATGAATTACGTTGTGGGCTGAAAGAACTTTGAATTAAGTTAATTCAATAATTGGGCTGATCGCCGTCTTGTGAATTTCATCGGCCATAACTTGAACTTATTTTGTAGTTTCGCTCAAAAAAAAATTTTTTTTTTTTTTTTTAATATTCAAGGACTTCTTTATTCCCACTTTCGAAAGAATCATAATTAAAGATGTCTTCTAAAATTCGTGTTACTGCAGTCGAATGAATCGATAGAATGTAAAAGCAGCTAACGTTTAATAAGAATAATCGTTTATAACAAAAATGTATTTGTTCTCATTATTCACATTTTATTATTTTATTGAAAAATAATACGATTGAAATTCTCATCACCCTTTATTCACACCGTCCACATATGCACGTCCATTTACATACTACTACTACTGCATCGACGCTTAAGTGTCACCAGCACAGTTAGCCACCACCCAAACTCCCACTTTTCTATACAAAGTTGTGAAATTCAATTTAGCTATAAATGGAAAACATATTTATCCACCCCTCTTATCGATCGTTGCGAGCAACAAAAAAAAACCACTTCAACTTGCTATTCTCCTAAAGCAAATTTGTGCAATTTGCCCATTTTGTCCACGTGTTGTTGACGTCTTCGTTAGCATCGTTATATATACTGAACTATCAATGATTCGAATTATTCCAGTGAGAGTGGAAGCTGTTGTTTGTGTTGCGAAATGCTGTTATGCTGCCGCAATGCTCATAACAACAAATAACACATTGAGTACTACGCCGACACCGATACCGACAACGACAAAAAAGTTATTCCTGTCCACATTCACTACGTGTTAAACGAAGTTCAAGGTTAATTTAGGTCGGTGTTATGCAGAAATTTTGTTTGGCAAACTGCGTGCAATTGTTGTTGCAGCAAACTCGGAGAGAGCGAGTTCGGCGACTCTCACAGCAAACTAATTTTGTTTGGTCAAACTGCAGCAAATTCGGTGTTGTCATATACAAAATTTTAAATTTTGCGCGTTATGTACATCTGAAATTCTCATTTCGTGTTGGCAATAGCCAAGAAAACCATAATGAACGTGCAACCCTGTGCCAAACTCGACATAACCACCTCCGAGCAAACTAAGCAGCCGCCATTTAATTTGGCAAACAAAAGTTTGTCTGCATAACACCGACCTACGCCTTTAGTTCTACAGATCATCGAGAACAAGAATAACAAATATGAAAAAAAAACCAGAACGAATAAGTTGATTCACATTGTTCGCAAAAAAAAAAGACAAGCCTTTTTTTGTGTTCTTTTTTCTTTCTCGCAATGATTCTAAGAAAGTGAAAATCTCCTATACCGTGTTGAATAACTATAACGGCCGGTTGTTCAATGTCTGATTAGCACAAATCGGAGGTAGAAGCTCCGGTTAAGCACAACTACGGCTTTATCGATCACATGTTACATGCATGATGTCGAAATCGTCGATAGTGTAGTGGTAGTGATAACCAGACATTGAACAACCGGCCCTAAATGTATTTTGTTGTTTAGTATTGTAAGCTAACAGCAGCAAAAACGTGCCAAGTAATTATATACCATGTTTGTGAGCATACGAAACAAGTACATATGTATGTACTGGAAAGCAACGTGCCTTGCAAATGTAAGCACATATTCAAGTGGGTTGATAAATGTGACATACAGACAGAGTACTGAGGTAGAAAAGGCGTGCTATCGAAACCGTAATTTACCATAAAAAATTTAAAATAGACACCAATACAAGTGAGATTTCCTCACTTTCCTATACAGGTGTGCTCACATTTCCACTTAAGTACATACATACATACATATGTACGTACAGTTGTCCACAAAATAAAAGGATTGCGTTATTTTGACCCGTTTTAACTATTTGTCTTTTGTTTATTTCATTTTTATTATTATTTTTTATAAAAGCCTTGCGGGTTATACCACAAACAGCATAAAGGTAAATTCACATTTCAAACTTCGCACAAAAATTGAAAGACACGAGGCAAGATAGTCTGAAAGATTTTTTTTTATTCTGGCATAAAAGTCTTACAATAAAAAGCTCCCTTGCAAATTTTCATGGTCAAAGCACTTGAGCATGTTCCAAATTGATATATACAGTTTTTTATTTGTAGTTTTTATTGTCTTGATAAGAAAAATTTTTAATATATTTAGATTTTTGGAAATTAATTTATATATTTGTTTCTTATTTCATGAAACTTTTGAACTTGTAGTCTTTATTGTTTTAAAAAGAAATATATATTTTTATTTAATTTAATTTTTGAAAAATTATTTAATTTTTTGAATTTCCTACTTTTTCAATTCAATTTTTAGATTTTATTGTTTGAAAAAGATTTTTTTTAAATTTAATTTAAATTTTCTTTATATTTAAACTTTTAGATTTTATTGTTTTAAAAACAAACATATTTTTTTTTTCGTTTATTTTTTTATTAATTTTGGTTATTCATTTTTTCTCTTTTTTTAAATTTCTTTTAATTTCTTGTTAATATTGTATAAAAAATATAAACGTATTTTTAATTTAATTTAGATTTTAGAAACTAGTAAAAAAACACATTATTTTTCTAATTTAATAATTTTTTTTATTGGTTTAAAAAGACTTTATGTTTAGTTTAATATTTGTTTTTCTTTTAATTTTTGGACTTAAAAAAGAAAAATATATTTTTTTAATTTAATTTAATTTTTAGAAACTTACTTTATATATTTTTTCTTGTTTTTAAAATACTTTTTAATTTAATTAACAAAAACTTTGTTTTTTTTTCTGTTTAAAGGTATATAAATACAACTTTTTTTTATTAAATCTTTTCCTTTTCCTAATTTAGTTTTCTTTTAAGTTTTAGTTTTTATTGTTTTAAAAATAAATACAAGCAATACATAAATATGTATACTTTTCATCTTAATTAAATTTATTGAGAATTATTTTTTCCTGGTTTCAATTATTTGTTTGGTTAGTTTAATTTTCTTGTAATTTTTAGTTCTTATTTTTTTAAAGAGAAAAACATTCATATACATATGTATGTATCTATGTATATCTTTAATTTGGCTTATTTTTACAAACTTATTTTATGTATTTGTTTTTTTTTTTTCATTTAAATTTTAGATTTTATTATTTTAAAAAGAACATTTTTAACCGACTTCACAAAAAGGAGAAGGCTATCAATTTGTCGGAATATTTTTTAATTTTTTTTTTTTTATGTATGTTATCGCATAATTTTGGTCAACGTTAACCGATTACTATAATTCTGTTTTTAAGGGAAAGTTGTTACCTCACAGGTGGTCCCATTCTAATTTGGTTTAAATTCGATCATTGGATCACGAAGAGATTAACGATAATCTTAAATTTTTATATGGGAATTGAAGTCGGTTTTAATCGTTTGCTTAAGAATTACTTGTTTTAATTGTACTTAATTTCTAAAAACAGAAAAATATACGTATTTTATTTTTTTTTTCAATGCTCCGAATTTTTAGATTTTATTTTTTAAAAAAGAATATTTTTTATTGAATTAAATACAAGTGTGTGAATTCATAGACATTATAGTCGCTACTATCGAGGACAATAAAACTCTTTCCTCAAGTGAGGTGATGAAAATAAGTACGGAAGATATTTCCAATTACAACTTCGAAAGATTTTATTGCAGTGCAGCTCAAAGTGTGAAATAAATAATTTGAATTATTTTAAAGTAATCTGCAGTTGTGTTTGTTTAAAAGACAACAATTTATGTTTGATGAGTGAAGATAATCTTATACCGCTATACTATCGGATGTGCGTATTAAATTAGGCAGGTTTGACCGAAGAAGTGTTTTCTTACCTGAGATGTAAAGTGTTAAGTAACTAAGTGGAATAATCTTGGATAAATTTAATACTTCCGAATCCATAAAAAAAATTATTTTAACACTTATGATTTTTCTGATGACCTTGATGACCTTTATACGGTGTTCATATGTGACGATTTTCCAGGCAATTTTAGAGGCGATTAGTTGAATCAAAAGTGGGCTGGACCCCAACTTCATTGGAAGCGATTAGTTGAAAGGCCGTTCACACCAGGCGATAGTTGTTTTCAGCTAAAAGTTGCCTGTAAAATCGCCTCATGCGAACACCGTATAAAGAATAAGGCCTTCCCCTTCCTCTGCTATCACCAGCAAGTGTCGCGTTGCACAATTTTACGACTGGAGTTTTGGCGTTCATTCATGTTACATGACTAAATCGTTGTATTTAAGTGGGTAATAAGCTCAAAGCGGTATTCTTTACATCACCTGTAGTTTTTGCAGCCCTAAACATCTTCCGCAAAATATTGTTTTAGTTTTACTACTGAATGCCCCAAAGCTCGCCTCATTGTATGTTGCCGTTTTCAATGTTTCTTTGCCATGGCGAATTCATACAAGGTGGTGTTAACTTAAACAGCTGATTTGATTCGCCTCGTTACACAAATATCTAAATTTCATATTTCACCCAAGTGAGTGGGTGAGTAAATGAGAGTGTTCAAATATTCTTTCCCTCTTCTTCGGTGTGAAAAGAATGGCTGAAATTTTATATTTTTGTACCGAAAGTAATACCTGCAAGTTTTTGTTTTTGTACTACCGCTACCACTTTATATGAATTTGCCAGGACAGGTATGATGAGAGCCTGATATGGAATGGTTTTTTCTCCTACATACGAGAGAGGACTTTACTTCTGCATTGCCTAGTTTATCCAAAATAACGTTGGGAGGCAAGAGCGAAGTGTTCAGCTCCTGCAGCTTTGTTAGTTTTAGCCGCGAAATTTCCAATCGTAGCTCGTCATAGTGAGGTAGTGATATTTATATCGGCTCTATGGACTCCTTCAGGGATCTCAGAATTGTCTTCTCCATTGGCTTTAGAACTGTTCAGCACAGTTAACAAGTTTCCCCTCCATGATTTATAATTACATACATATCCCAATTATCGCTAGAGGGCTGTATGTATTCAGTTAAGCGGGTAAGACAAAGATTCGAGGATACTAACCACTGTACTATCGAGGATTAACAAAATATTAAATTTAACAAAGTTTTAAAGATAGTATGTAGAATTTTCTACGCCATAGTAGACCCTAATTTAAGTTTTAGTTTTTCTGAAAGCTGTTAGCAGTCTGTTGGAATTCAAATCGTAATGTAATCCCTATGAGTTCTGACCTTTATTGGCTGAAAGTCGATTGCAAATCTTGCAAAGCGCTTCGCAACAAATAATTGGCGCTCAGCTAAGCATTGCGCGTATAAATAAAAATGGCCATTGTAGCCAATTGGTTAGTAATTAATGTTTACTCGACCATAAGTTCTTCGAGCAAAAGGAATTTATGCATAGTTTTAGACAAAGTTCTAATAGAAAAGTAAAAAACAAAATGAATAACAGTTAATTCAATTCTAGAACTAGGCAATAAGTCGATTGCCAATATTTGTTTACTTTAAATTGCCTTGCCTTCGATACTGACAAATTTACCATTTATTTGCTCTGTAGTATGAGTAAGCGACCTACTTTCGTGCTGCCTTCTCACCCCCGCCACTCACTGCAACATTTGTTTGTGTAACAACATGAAACGAGGTTTGTGTGTTAAGGTTAGCACAAGTGTCAGTAAACAGTATGTAGGTACATATGTAGGAAAACTACTCTATACCGTCGCAAAAAATTCGCATTCAATTGTTTTCGTATGTCACACGAAATTTCCGTAATTGAAAAAATACGGAAATTCGTATATACAATTGCTCGTACATTCGTACTTGTGACGTCGCACATTTGCAGGCTACCCCAATACTGTCACTGCACGTTACAAGGCACCCAAAACGTTGACCTGGTTTACTACTGAACGCAAACAGCTTTTACGACAGGGAAATTAGGCCAACTGTGCCAAAGGTGCGGCGCACAGTGTGCCTGTTGAACACTTCATGCGAATTAATCGCAGCGCTTTCGACAGAAGCGACATTTTGATATGAAAAAAAACTAATTTAATTCCCTTTCGTGGAAAAATATTTGCATTGAGTCACAATTACTACTTGACCTTAAAAAGATTGGTCAAAACAAGTGTTCTTCAAAAAAAAAAGAACAAAATCCACCATTTGTTAAAAAAAAAAAATTGTTGATGTTTTATTATGCTAATATTATTGATTTTAAGACGAGAAACACGATTCCACTGTTTAAAAATTAAAAAAAAATTTAACACCTCAATTAAAAAAATGCATTTTTTTTTTGCATTCTTTTTTGTTTGCATGCAGCTGTGCATTCTTCTCACAATTTTATATCACTCGAATAACATGTACAAGTTGTAGTGCTATTCAAGATCTTTAATTTGAAGCATGGCAGAAATTTTTAGGCTCTCTGAGAGCCAAGTTATAACAATTTTAAGCCAAACTTTGAATCTGCTGTACGAGTTTTTACTCTGAAACTAATATATAATTCATTTTTCAATTTGAGTGGTTAACATTTTTTCTTGGTTTTTTGTTTTACTCAGTGGAATCGTGTTTCTCGTCTTAAAATCAGGAACATAACAGATATACATTTTATCATTGTTCCATAACAGTTATTAGATGAGAAATATTTTTTATTTCTCCGATAAAAGTTATAACCCAACGTCTACTACTCTTTGTGTTGCCTGATAACAGTTATTTCACTCCTGCACTTTTATTTTCATCATCCTTATCTTCATATCCATCTCCATTTTAGTCATTATTCTTATCTTACAATGTTTATACGACAACGTAAAAGATAAACGTTGGGTAATAACTGTTATTAAATAGCGTTAAAAAATAAACCTTGGGTTATAACTCTTATCGGCGGAATAGAAAATATTTTTCATCTAATAACTGTTATGAAGCAATGTTTTCGCTAAATTTCAGAATTCGAACAACGTTTTCAACTTGTAAATTTGAGATAACTGTTTTTTGGTCCCTGCTCAAAATATATATTAAAAAAGAAATCGGTTCACAATTACCTAATAAGTAAGTGTAACGTGGCCAGTGTTTTTCTTTTTATTGAAAATTTTTGTATTGACTTGACAACTATTCTCATTTCATACATATTAGCAATAAATAAGACATATTAAAGAAAGTATTTGCGTGAACAACTGCGAATAGAGCATTATACTATTAAACTTTGATAAGCATACTATTGAAATAAAGCGAAAATAATATTTGAAAAATACCCTTTGAAATCTTTATCTCTTAAGATTCTTATTCCATATTTGCCTGGAATCCAATTGAATTTTTTGCAACATGTAAAACTGATAGGTTATCTGCCCCATTACACGTGATTGTGTTCCTATCACTAGAATTCTATATAGAATCTGATACAAGTCTACACTAGCCTATGAAGAGTTTATTATCTAATCTTTTTATTTTGTTAAAAACTCTTTATGCGAGAACTTTTCTATAGAACTGCGATAAATGCATTAACATTTTTGTATCTAAGCTAAACGAAGTTGTAGACACCACCGTATCTGTTTTGAAATTGTCTTGGATGGCATTGGAAAAAAAACAATGATTCAGAAAGGATTAAAAAGAAAACGGAACAAGGTACCAGTGGCGGATTTGAATATTTGTGACCCCTAGGCAATTCCGAATTTGCCGCCCTTTTTCTGATTTATCATTTAAATAATATCAAAAATACCTAACAGTGTTGTCCTATTTTCTGATTGCGTAATTGAATCTCAAATTTATGTCTTAAAATGTACAAACACAAATTCTACTTTCAGTGCTAATTTGAAAAAGAAAATAAAAAATTTCAACTCAAATTTTGACGACCTGCCTATGTTGCCTTTACGGTAAATCCGCCACTGCATGGTACTTTCGATGAACTTATGCCTATTTGATGATAATAAACATAAGTGATTTTTAAGGATAATCAAACAATATATTTTTTAATCCTTCAATAGAAGATTCCATATTTCCGCTCAAAGATTTGTTTATGATGACAGAATAGGAATGCAAAGGAAAAATGGATGAGCAAAGCCTTTTGGTTTAATCTTGCCCAAGCAAACCGTACGTGTAACGTGGCCAGTGTTTTGTGTAACGGTACCAGTGCTCAAATTTTAGGAGCAAAAATTGTTAAAAACCTAAAATTAACAACAATTGAGTATGCAGATGTCCTCCTGCGTTCACTGTAGATGACATACTGAAAAACTAACTCCAATTTTCTTACACAATCCATCATTGAACTTCCAAATAGTGCAACGGAGCCAGTGCACCTTCGAAAGCCTATAACTTTGAAACCAAAAGATTTATTAAAACCTTTCCTTTACAGAAACATTCCTAATCATATCACCTAAAAAACCCAAGTGGTTTTCTGTTATCTAATGGACAATTGATTCATATTGAAGAAAAAATGCGTACGAATGTAAGCTTGCCAGTCAAAGAATTGATCATATGCACATTTACATATACATATGTATGTACATACTCAGATGTGGACATTTAAAAACGTGCCTATTTAAAAACATTTTGCAACGATAATCAAATAAAAACTACTCATTTTTACAATGCATTATTTCCCTCTGTGTATATATTTGCGTGGATCGACTCGATGTTGAAAGCAGAGTAAAGAACGAAGCTTGTAGGCACAGGGTCCGTGTTTAGAAGAACAACAAGGGGAACTCCGACGGGTGGGGTCTTATCACCCCTGCTGTGGATCTTCGTGGTAAAGAAGTGGCCAGAAAGCTTTAAAGTTAGGAGAACGAAGGTAGTTGCCTACGCTGATGACTTAGCTGTACTAATTTCCGGTAAATTATTGCCAACAATTAGTGAGCTGAGGGGATCGGCACTGGGACGTGCTTCGAACTGGTCAAAACAAAATGGACGAGGCGTTAACCCTTCTAAAACCGAACTTATCTTGTTCATAAGGAAATTCCAGAATTCTCCTTGCCAAAGCTGCACGGGACTAGTCTAAAAACCTTACCTTTGAGGCGAAATACTTAGGTATTATCATTGACTCCAAACTTACGTGGAGGCGCAACGTAGTGGAAATACCAAAGAAGGACCTAGCAGCGTACTATTCCTGTAAAAGGCCTTCGGGAGACTCGAAAGCCTCAGTATATCAGACGCCGTGCGAGAGCGCACCACAAGAAAGGCTGAACATGATCCTTTACTTGAAGCGACCAAAAGTATTCATAACAGGTGCAGTCGCAAAACGGGCGCTTAGGCTGAGGAAATCAAAATTGTGAAAGCACACCAACTACGGGCACACAGCGGTCTTGAAGGTAATTAAAGGCGCAATGAAATCAAGGCCGTCTTAGATGTCGAAACTGATTATCTCACGTCATCCTGGGATTTTAGTTTTAACATTCCCATACACTTTCCAGCCCGGGAAGATTGGGAATGTGGCCTCCGCCAGTAAATGCTGGTATTTTAATCTATACCGATGACTCAAAGATGGAGAAAGGATTCGACTCGGGTCTGTACTCCAAGGACCTTCACATAAGACTATTATATCGCCTGGCTGAAAACTGCAGTCTGTTTCAGGCGAAGATCTTTGTCATAGAGAAGGCGACTTTTCTCATACAGAATACAGTACATTTTGCTTAGCTGCACATCCTTCTTTGCACGAAAAACTTGTGCACGTAACCGGAAAAGGCACTTAAGCGAATTTGCTTTACTACTTCAATGAGGAAGGTATCCGAATCCCTATGAAACCAAATATTGGCGGAGCACTTACCATGTAGAAATTACTGCAAGCGAAATTTTTACCGAATGTTATCTAATTATCTATATAACTACATAAGTTGATAGCCATTTTCGTTGTTCTGCGAGATGAGCAAAATAAATAAAGGTTGTAAAATTATGTAATGTAGGGCCAGTGCAGGTAAACGTAATACTTTCATTGATAATTGATACTAGTCGCACAATTTTTAAGGCAGGTATCGCCAATGTGCAGGTATGTTGAATGCATCTATCGGAGCAGTTTCCTTATAAATGTTAAAAATAATGCTTTTGATGCGCATTTTGGGGTAGGTATCTTAAATGTGCACTTAAGCATAGAGGCAGCAAAGCAAAATATACTGTAGTAAGTCTCTATTAGGTAACGTCACCATATTCGTTTACAGCCAGGCGGCATTGAAAATATAAGGCTGGCAAGGTCTTAAAGCAGTTCGGAAATGTCGTGCAACACTGATTTCGCTCCCTGGACATAGAAATATAGAAGGGAACGAAATAGCCGATGAGATAGCTAGACCCGGTTGCGAAGGGGGATTGAAGAATACACCACAGCCGTATCTAATGACCTATGGATTAATCGGGACGACTGTACGATTTTAAGACCCTTGTGGCCGAGATTCAATAAGAGTCGTACTGCGGATCTATTGACACTAAACAAATCTGTGCTATAGCACCAATGCTCCATCTATGGCGTATACCAGCAAGCTCGCTCTGCAGAAGTTGTCGACTGAGGACGAAGAGAAATCTACTCACCACTTCTTATGTCAATGCCCAGCTCTCCAGACAAGGCGTCTCGAAGCATTTGGAATCACGCTTTTTCAGTAGCTTGGGGGAGATAGTGGAGGTGAAAATATCGAACCTCCACGGCTTCATCCGTGATATTGATCGTTTGGATTAACCTCGGTTAGAAGGATATGCCTCCTCCCAGCACTGTTAGGGTAAGAACATAGTGGAGCGGCGAGCAAAGAGCATCGAGCAAAGCTTCGATTTCAAACGCATATGTTTCAATGGGAGACCGCATAGTGAAGAGCAAAGCGTACACACACGTTTGTTATTGAAGCTTTGCTCGATGCCAGCTCTTGGCTTTGCTCGCCGCTCCACTATGTTTCGACCCTTAGAGGGCATTCACAATGGGCAAATCTGTCTCCGAGTAGAAGTATGAGTCATTCATACGCGCCTTCCTAACCTAACTTATCATGCGCTAATTGAATGCTGAGTGGAAATTTGGGAAGCACTATATCCAACCAAGCAATCAACGAAAGTACCAACAAAATTCACTTCACCTATGGTCCAACCTTTAAGTGACAGTTGTCAGATAAAATTGAAGAGAGTAGCCATTGAAACCCATTCATCCTCAACTTGCTTACTCTGTCTTCACATGTTTCATTTCGCTGCTTCCAGTTTTCTGACCGATAATCAAAATATTTTATCTAATCATTTAAACTTACTTAAGTAGTATTTTATAAAATTTTTAAAGAAAAGTAAACAAAATAAGAGAATGATAAACAAGGTGATCTCATGAAAGAGACATGTACCACACACAAACCAGAGTTTTTTCCCGTTACGATTTCCGTTTTATTTTTTATATATCTTTCAAAAAGATAAGCATGAAAGATAAAATATGAGAGAAAAAGCAAAAATGCGAATACAACAACAGCGATATACACAGATTCATCACCTCAGCGCCTTGTTGGTCTCTCCGTAATTTAGTAGTACCGTGCGTCTTGGCAATGTGACGGACGCGTTGTTGTCACGGGAACAAAGTGCTTTCTTTTTATTTAGGTCGCTCAAATTTAGCGAAAAAGTGAAGTGCATGTGTTATATAAGTTTTAATGAATCAATGAAAATTGCATTTGAAATTTGTGCATTTTATAATTTCTTGTGTAGCTTATTTTATAAATTGTCGAAATATTGGTATATGCCAGGGATTGATATAAAAAAGTGCAAAAAATGCGAAATTTGCTATTGATCCTCTTAAAGCATCTGCATTTTTGCAATGCTTTCTGTTTCTTCTGACGAAAATATGTACATATACAGTGGTGAACAAAATTGAACACTCATGATTAAGATTTATTAAAATTGACCCATTTCTAGCATGAAAATGAGGGAGCTGTGACCAAAGGCTATGCTCTATCTCAAGCGCTGCTGCCCCTCAAACTTCTGGTTTTTACTAGGGCTTTATGGCTAGACGTGGGCTTGTTTGTGAGGACTTTTGGGAACATTATAGACCCAAAGACATATTGCACATCCACCTTTACATCTATGTATCTGACTATAAACCAATAGTATTTTAAAATGTATATTTTTATTTTTAACACAATAAAATTTAAAATTTACATCAAAATTGAATTTAAAAAAGGTGAAACAACAAAAGCAATTTGAGTGAAAAAAATTATTTTTTCTGTCAGTTTCCATATTAAATTCAAAAGACAAAATCGTTTTTACTTAGGCTGCGTTTCTTTATACATTCCGGATAATCCCATTTCACAGCCGGAATAAACAGAATGCTTTTGAAATATACGTTAACATATCATCAGGAACGTTCTAAAGAATAAGTAAACAAAAAAGTTTATTCCAAACGTTCAGAATGAATAAAGAAATTCAGCCTTAAATTGCTTTCGTAAAACTGGTTATTAAATAAAATTCAAAAAATAAATTTTCTTTTTAATACAACAATATCTAAAAATCCAAAAAATATTAAATTCGAAAAAAAGACAAAAAAAAAAATATAATAAGCTCCTAAAAATTAAATGAAGTTAAAAAAATATTTATTATTTTAACACAACAAAGTCTAAATATATCAAAAGAATTACATTTAAAAGAGAAAAAAGTTAAATATTGTGAACTTATTAGATGAAATCTAAAAAATATTTTTTTTAATAATAAAATCTAAAAATCAAGAGAAAATAAGATTTGCAGAAGGACAAACAAGAGAAAAAATAAAGTAAGCTTCAAAAAAATAAATGAAAATTAAATTAAAAAAAAAAATTATAAAAACAAATTATAAAATATTGTCCTAAAAATCTACAGAGCTTAAAAAAAAACTTATTTTCTGTTTAAGAGTAAAATCTAAAAATTATAAGACAATTAAATTAAGATAGAAAAGGATAGTATATAAAAAAAATAAAAATAAATGCCATAAAATAGGTTTCTAAAATAAAATTAAATAAAAAAATAAATTTTTCCGTTTAAATACAAAAAAAAAATATTAAAAAAGAAAAAAACCTGCTGCTAGAGAATTCGAATGCCACGCCACGAAAGTTGGCCTTCAATCTTTTTTTGTACGACTTTCGTGCCACAATCATTTTCTTCCAAAAGACTGAAAATTATGCCCACCACTGTATGTACATATTTCCTTCGTATCGCTCTCATGTGGCAAAAACGCGTGCTCTCTACTAACACCTCCAAAACTCTCGAAAGGTATTTATAAATTGTGTGTATAATTTTTATGAAGCGAAGTCATGGCTCTTCAAATTATTTTATAATGAAGTAAAATATTTATAATCGAAGCACTTTGCAAACATTATCTGATAATTTAAATATTTACCGGCAAATGATATGAAATGACATTATCACCGCTCTATAAGTTGTTTTTGTTGTTGATCTGTCAGGTGCTTTATACACATTTTTGAATTCTCGCAATTCGGTCTTAAGGCAAAAGTAAAAAAAAAGCAAAAAATTAAAAAAAAATCATATCGCACACGACATTTACGTCAATGCTTAGCTATTTTTTTGTATTTCATATACTCGCATACAACAGTCAATTTGGTTTTGTTAAACTCGTGTGTGTCTCTGTAGGTATGTGCTTTGCTCACGTAGGTCCATCTAAAAAATATTTTGCAAATTCTCAATGTACAAACATTTCATAAAAAAAGCAGTTAAAGTACATTTACTTAAGTTAATGCAAGTTTATTTGCCTTGCTGATAAGCCGTCACTGCTCAACAGAGGAATGTATGTATGTACATATTCGTCATGTGACTCATATTGATCTTCTAAAGGCGTTGTCAATGGGGATCTACTTTTATAAATGCACCTTTGTTTAAAAAGTCAAGACTGACAGTTTTTACTTTATGTCCCAATGGAAGTCCCCGATATTAAAAATTTTTTTCGTTGTCACTTATGTGTGTACCTTATCTCTTCAGAGCTCCTTACGATGTTCAGTTGTGTCAGTTGTGTGTTGTGTTCAGTTGTGACTACTCTTCTGATTTGAGCATTGGGTCCAACCCTAGACCAAACACCTACTACTTTAGGTGAGGCTTCATCCGAACCACCCGTCTTTGTTTGGAGCCACTTAAAGACCTGTGTGTGCTACCTTTAGAACACACAGGGTGTGCATGGTTCACATGGCCCCCTACAACTCGCGCAATGGCCACTAGCTTACACGGCCTCACGGAGGTCCCTTCAGCAACATCAATTTCTCGCCTTCACTCCTCTCCCCAACCTTCATCTTCTCCCAACTCCGTCTCTGACTAGGATATTTCGGAATCCTATAACAATGAAGTCCAAGCTTAGGGCATGATCTGGATGGCGCAACATTCGTGAGTGGAGCTTCCTCAGACACCTCTACTGGTTGTCCTGAATGATGTTTTATGAAAGAGCGCTATCTTTCGTTCATAATGAATATTCAAAACCCTGCGAATATTCAGAACTCGCCCGATATTTTTTGAATTAAGCATTTAGTTGTTGTACTGTACTTTGCTTGCATCTGAGATTGTGTGAACTGAGCAGGAGAGCCGGTTTGATGTATCACTTGTATTTTACCCAACCTAGCGCTGCTTTCGGCTATCTATCTCTTTATCTCCCCATCTTGCTATCTGTCCATAAGCGACGACCAGAGGAAGCTTTTTCTTTTACTTTACTTTTCGCGTCCACATAAAATCTATGAAAGATTTAGAGACCTTCTGCCTCGAGATATTTTTTGATTGTAACTGCTGTAGTTGCATGCTTGTCGGAGGTTTTGGTCAGACGTTTAGATAGTTAATTATCCACCGGTAATTTTAGCCTGGCTCATTTGCTTACGGGTTGGGATAACAAAAGGCTTCGTTTTTTTTGTTTTTGTTTTAAATTGGTTTTTCTCTATGAGATTCCTAAATCTCAAAGTTTTCGTTGCGTATTCCAAGTCCGAATTTCGAATCTTTTGGCAAATCCTGTCTGCTGTGCTAATGAGGCGATGCGTACACCTTCCCTGTTTTAAGGAAGTCTTCCACCATAAATTTGATTTGCATTCTTTAAATTATAAGGCATTCGTATAGAAATTAGTCAACGTTTTCTTTGTTTTCCTCATCATTGCACCTTCTATGGAAATTATCTAGTTAAGTTACAGGCTTGCGGTAATACATATCTCATGATTTAGTCTCGTGTTCGTCAATAGGTGAGATAAAATCTGCATCAGCCCCGATAGTGACCTAGCGTTATTAACCATTTTCGCATTCTTTATCTCTTGAATGCATTTCAAGTTACGCGCTTAAGGCCACTAGCCTAACATCTTTGCTTCCAAGCCCATGGGATTGACATGACATTGAAAAACATTTCAGTTGAATGACCGTTGATAAGCTTTTCTCAGTAAAAATTGGTGGGAAGATAATAAAGATGCTGCCCCAATAACAATATTTTTGAAGGCGTTTGTGAGGGTTGAAGTCTATGTTAATTTATGTACTTTATTGTTCAAATGTGCAATCTCAAACCGTTTAGGAAATTTATGAATTTTTTTGGGGGGAAAAAAATATTTGTGCTTCTCTTGAAGCTTGAATAGCTGGTAGACTTGAAATTGGGGGTTTTGAACCTTTTCCAAATTAAAGGCAATATCTCCCTATCTAATTCCAAAATATTTTAGCCAAAATTTTCTGAAGTTCTAATAAAAATAAAGTTAATTTAACAGCAAAAACAACAAGAACCATTTTTTTTTTATTTCATACAGAACTGGGAAAAATGCACGAAATTTTCCTAGAAATTTTAAATTTTTCAATTCGTTTTCTTAGAAAAATTTTTAGTATGTAGTTTTGTAGCAAATTTTAGTATAATGAAGTGGAAGACAAGAAATCGAAGACAAAAAATTCTAAGAAATCGAATTGATGGTATTTCTGGCATTTTCCCGAGTTCTGTGTGGAATTAAAAAAAAAATTCTTGTTTTTGCTGTTGAATGAACTATAAAAAAATTAGAAAAATTTGGTATAGAAAATATAAATAAATAAAATCGTCAAAACGTCAGGGTATGCATCTATTTAACGCTGACTGTATTTGCAGACACAATCTTTTTAATTATTTTTTAATCTAGACTAAAAGCCAACTAAAATTAAGCACAAATTGATTTATGTACATACATTTATATTTTCTATTTTTTTCCATTTCAGGTAAGTTTTTGGCATGAACTACCTTTACATGCAATATGTGCGCTGCCAAGTTTTATAGTGCATACCTATTGGCGCTCTTGCGAATATAGTACCTCATCAGGTAATTATAGTAATTTTCCTAAAAGTATGCAATCAGCTTTTAAAAAAGAGTAGGACACCGCATGCTTTATGTTTGTGTGTAATGAAATAAATAAAAATGAATGGGAAAAATGGAAACAGAGGAAGCAGTGGAAATTCCATTGTTTGACGAAATTCGTAGCGCAAATTTGGTGCCAAAAAATGTTTTGTCTCTGCCTAAAAGTGTTTACCTCTAACTAATAGTATATGTGGCGAACAGCTGTGAAAGCGGCAGAATTTTTAACAAATTGTTACGACTTTTTTCTCTTGTTAACAAATAATCCACTTGCGGCCCAAAATAAAGCCAAGTATTCACCAGTGTTACGCCTGCGTTGCCTACTTTCAGGCTTTCGGAAGCGCTTTTGTATGTATTTGAAGTGGCTTAAACCCTCGTAAAATACCAAGTTTCACATTTAAGTTGCACAAGCCTACGTAGAACATAACAATGGTATATTTTGGCGGCTAAAAGTATGCAATATTTATTTCTTATGCTCTCGTCTAGCGTACGTACATACGCGTGTGTACATTAAATATTTTTCCACCGAAATTACGCTGTCCGTGCAAAGAATTAACAGCTACGGTTGTAGTAAAACAATTTTCTAGTGTTTTCGTATGTATTTAATTTTAAAGTCAACGGCGCACAGTGCATGCCTTCCATATAAACTGCGGGCAAAAATAGAATTATGAATGGATTTTAAAAGTGAAACGATAATATGTTTTTAGTGAATTTTTGGGACGCTGAATTCAAAAATGCAATTTGTTATTTTATTACTTTCATGTTTTCACTGTAAATGCAGTTTGAAGTTGAACATTTTTATTCTTGTAGCATTTATGTACTTAGGTCGTTCGATTTTCAAAAACGAGCGTCAATTAAAGGGTATAAGTGCACTAAGCTTTTTTTTTCTTAGAAAAGTGTTGCCACCTGTTAAGAAAAGTAATTAAAATTATTTAATAAGTTAAACGAATTATTACAATATGGGTACCAATCGAATTGAAAACGCTTTACGTCTAAACCACACGGAGGAGGGTTGCCACCTGTTAGTAAATAAAATTTAACTTGAATTAAGAGAATTAGGCAATTGAAATGTATCACAACATGGGTGTCAGTCGAAAAAGGTTTGAGAAGGGTTTAGTTTGAAAATATTTTAAAGAGGATGCCACCGGTTTATAAAATCGAATTTATTTATATTACACAAAACTTATGTAATATGAACTATTAAAATACTATATGCGTGAAGCGAACGTAAATTAAGAATATACATAAATATATATAAATATGTATAAATAAAACTTAAACAAAAAAATTATAATAAAAAGTGCACAAAAATAGCATTTTTTTGTTTTCTCTTTTGAAAACTAAAAGGCAGCACTTTAAAATAAAAATAAATACAACTTTTGTAGTACCGTTAATTTCATCATGACACCATGATCGGAACTAAACCAATCTTGACGTACCACCTTTCCATAAAAAAGCTATAATCGATACTGGTTCACGTGGTCCAAGGTTAACCGGGAGCGTACATACAAAAAAAAAAAAAAAAAACTACTCCGATGAATTCGGATAGAAAACAAATTTTGTTTTTGCCGAACCTTTTTTCATCTTTTTACTAGTATTTTATTCTTACTGGGAGGGCCAGTTACTGTCGAAATTCAACCGTTTTTCTATTTTTTTAAGAGCTCTGAAGATGTTTTCTATCTTAGCACGTCTTTTAACTTAAAAGGTACAAAATTACTTACCGGAAAATGTTCTGCTTTGCAACTAATAAAACGTGACTACAGGCTTTTATATCTTTGGAGGACTTTGGCAGGACTTGGAATTGACCCGATACATTCCAGTTTCTCGATAAATTCCGACAATTTGATACATATCGATTATTCTATAAAAAAAATGCTAAAAGCCGATAACTCAACACAAATGGATAGTTCGACCAACTGTGCGTTTCGATGGCTCGATAAATTTCCATACCTCAAAAATGTATATATCTCGATATAAGTCGATAGCTCGATAAACTTTGAATACCTCTGTAAATTTCGGTAGCTCGGTTAATTTTGATAACTCGGTTAATTTTGATAGCTCGATGTTTTTCGAAAGCTATTGTCAAATTGCACTCTGGTAACGCGATAAAATTCGATAAGCAGGGATAGCTCGATAAACGTATAAACCTTGAAATTTCTATAACTCGGTATATTTTGAAAATTCCAAATACTTCGATTCCATAAATCGACGAATTTCAGTAAATCAATAAGTATCGATAACTCTATAAGTGGAAAGAACTCGATGCATTACGATAACTAGATAAATTTCGTTAACTCTATAAATAATGATAATTCAATAAATATCGGTACCTTTCATTCATTAGCTTGACAAATTTCGATAGACCTATACATTTTTTCAGCTCGATAACTATCCGTAAATTTCGACAACTAAGTTTCTGCGATAACTAAATAAACATGGATAACTCGATAAATTTCAATAACTATAACCTTTGATGATTCGATAAATTTCGGTAACTTGATAACTTTCGATAACTTAACTTTTTATGACTGAATTTACTTGGATTCGTATCGAAAAATTTCAATAAATTTTACGTTTCAGTGGCCTCTACGCACAAATACTAAGGAAAGGGCAAAGTTCTCTAGGATCGCCAAACGAACGGTGCCAAAATTTATGTTAGCGTAGTTAAACTTATTTACACATTTCTCTAATACATACAATATGGAAATATAGAAACGTCAAACCATTATCTGATTTTAAAATATTTTTTTTGAGAAATTTTTCCGTGAAGAGCCCACTACGTCCGCCTGGCATATGCTCTGAATAAAATGCTTAATATTAAATTTGTTCATTTTAGTGGCTTCCTGGCGGTACATAAAATTAATTTTTTTTTGTAGTTGTCCACTAAGGCAGCACTGTCCGACGCGTTGCATGATGGGTAAAAGCAATCATGAAAACATAATAATATACCTTAAGCTTTATAAACGGCTAAAAATAGTAGCCTAGTGGAGGCCAATATTGTCGTTGTTGGAAAAGTCGTTTTAGGGCCCCAAATGTAAATTTTGCAATTTTCATATGAACAGCAGACAGTTGTTAAATATACAAATACATACTTTTATAAATATATATGTATTTTGACTACTATAGCAGGCAACTTGGCCAACGACCAAACCAACAGCTATACAGTCTATGCTTACTTATGTGCAATAGTCCTTTTGCTCTGCACATGCTTCTGCCCTCTTGCGCATTTACATTTACCTTTGTATACATTTTCAGGTTTCCCCTTAACTTTAAATTGTTCAAGCGTTAAGAAGCCGGCAATTTTTAATAAAGATTTACATTTTGATTTGCTTTTATTACTTCCACTCCAATCTTCCTCGAATTCGCCATCGCCATCGTCATTGTACATATTTTTGCAAATGGCGGCAGTAGGCGGTTTTAAGCGCCTTAGTTTTGGCCATGCGCGCAAAGAAAGTGAAAATGCAATATGTAAAAGTAATAACCCAAAGTGAGTGTTATTTTTTCGCTTATTTATTGCACTGCAATGCGAAATTGCCACAAAAAGTCTCATAAATACACACAAAGCGCCGACAGTCTGCTTCAGTTTTACTAAAAGCACTTTATAGTAACACAAATATAATTTCTTTCTTTTTGGTCGATTTGGTGAAAATTTCGATAGATAAATGCATAAAAGAAACCAGAATCTTATATTAAAAAATAAAAGTAAAATTACGCGATAAAAATAGTAAAACTCTGCAGTAGCCTTAGAACTGTCAACATGCCTTTCGAAAAACCCTTACCTTTTTAATTTTCGCCAGGGTCAACGTCAATGGTAATTTTAAGGATTTTGCGAAGGCCCTGCCTGGGACAGGTTCTGCAGACAGTTATGTCCAAACGCTCCCAAAGCAGTCTTCCTGTTCCTATTTGAATCCAAATTTGTTGTACAGATTTATTCGTTTTCCTCTAGCTTTTTGACGTTTCGTGAGATTATACCTGAGTTTCCCGATCAGTCAGTTTTGCTATTCTGCAGCCCGTCGTCACACTCGATTTTCGAATGCCAGGAAATTAGATCTACCAAGTGGTGGTTCAGAAGCTATCCAATAGGTTTCTGCACTCCCTACCCACCCTTTTATCTGGCTGTAAATGACGAAGAGAAACGACTGGTGTGCTGTTTTGGAGTCGGCCAGTATCGCTTAGGCGGTCACCAAGTCAATAAAATAGAATAAAAAATGACGTCATGAAAAAGGCAGTCATGCTATTTGCGACGATGGAGACGCGTTAGTTTTGAGGGGGTACCATGACTTTCTCCTACTCCAACTAAAAGCTGCATCTTGCCGTTCAGAAAAGCTTGGTTTCATCAATTCCCCATCCGACTGCTGAACTGTGTCTTGATTCCCAGATGCGTTTAACGAAATCGCTTAATAGCTCCTGATAGTTGTGTTGCTATGTGCCTTCCTAGTCAGTACCGTTCGATGGCTGCTACTATTCTAAATACTTCCATTCATGATCTATTCAACGCTTACGAGATTTCGCCCTGTTATAGTTAGGCCATAGTTTCCTAGATATATTATTGTATATCTGATCAGCTGTTTCTAGCCGGTCCAAGGAAATGCAGATTAACTATTCTTTGCATTAACCCAAGAGGGAATCTTTTATTCATTCCGTCCATAGACCCCGTTTTCTAAATCTAGGCTGCAGATAGTATCATGGGAAAATCTCTCCACTGATTAAGGCAGCGTGTAAATTTACACATTGTTATAGACTGTCGCCGGAATATGTACAAGAAAAAAAATAAATAAATAATTAATTCTTCTGCTGAAACTCGGCGAAGGCCCAGACTCGTCCAAGTTTTAGAAAAAAAGTAAGACTATTCTTTCGATGTGGTGCATATGTACAACTATTTAGGTTTTCTTGGACTAAGTTTGGCGAACCCAATGACCAAATTTTAGCTAGGATAACCTTAATAGAAGGCCTTTAAAAATGTGTTAAATTTTGCAAAATTTAAAAGCAAAAAGATTTATTATTATATATTATACGATTTGACTTTAAAGTTCAGATTACCCTATGAAGACGTCTTAACCGACTCCAATCCGGACCAACATTTATATGTGATATCTTCGACTTTAGAAGCATCGATTTTGAAAATTAAAAAAAAATAAATAATGAGTAATTTAAATTTTTTTGTGTCCATAGAGGCCGTTGACCCCTTTGCGACACGCCTTAACCGTCTCCAATCAGAACCAAAATTGCTATGTGATATCTGTGACCGTGGTATTACCGATTGAGGGGGGGGGGGGGGAGACTGAGAAATTCTTTCATTTGATTTTAAGGACCAGCCTAATGTACATACATACATATTTCAAGATTCCCTTGCAACTTTTTTAATTGTGTTTTTATTCCACAAAAAAGTTATAAGATTAGAACACTCAAGGGCTGTGCTTTGAAATTTATTGCATACATTACTTAGTATAAGTAATTTCAATATGATTTTTAAATTGCACATATGTATGTATGTATGTAAAATTTTCTGAACTTAAATGTACTTTCTTTGAAAAGTGCACAATTAAGCGGAGTAGCAATAACTAGAAAAATGTATTCACAACAGAGATAAAATTTATAAATTGTGTAAGTACATTAGTACACAACAAAGTATGTATGTGTGTATGTAGTAAATGAAACACAAAAGCAGATTAAAAGATAATGAAAAATTTGCATTCATTAAAAATAAATGCCACCTTCATAAAATAAAAACAAAAATTTGGCACCTAATAAACGAAGCGTAGCAGACGTGGAGGGGAGGCATAGAGCAATCCTTCGCTTATGAGAGGAGTGGGTGTCAACAGGAACAAATATGCCGAATGTAAATTTAAAAGTCATAACAACTAGCGGCAAAAGACAACCAAAACAATTATAATACATAAGGCTATTCATAAAATACGAAAAATAAAAATGCAACTGCAAAGTACAAAATTAATATGTATGTACATATGTACATACAAACGTACCATGTATTAGACAGGGAAATATTTATGCAAATAAGCTGTGTGACGGAAGTCAAGGCTCATTGCTGTAGTTGGCTTGTGAAATTTTTTAATATTTTTTTTTTTCAAACTGCTGCAATTATAAAAATAAACAGAAAGCCAAAAGCATGAGTTTGTATGTACTCTTGTATGTATTGCTTGTGCGCCACGCCCGTTATTACATGCAACAAGACTTTTATTGACAGCGTGGTAATAATAAAGTATATCTGAGTATATATGTAGGTATGTAAATACATAACTAAAAACAAAAGAAAATATCTGCTTTAAACAAAATGCAATGAGTGGAATATAAAATTATTGTACTGTAGAAAAATATCGTGCATGTCTGTTGGTATGTAGTTGATAGACTTGAAAACTACTGAACCTATTGAATTGAAAAAATAATTACATATGTGTGTTTCCATCGGAAGGTCCACCATCGAAGATTTTGTATTTCTCTAAATTACCGTTATATGGGATGTGGGCGTGATTCTTGTCCGATTTAAACAATTTTCGGCCATTTGGTACATTGTACCAAGGCCAATAACTATGCCAAGCTTGGAAGAAATTGGTGCAGCTGTTACCAAGATATACACATGTAACCATAAGTGGCTACGCCCATTTTCCAAAAATGTATAATATTCTTATTTTTCGTCTGAAAATTATTGTAAATATCAATCGTCAGTAGTTACTAAAATATCACTGTGATTCTTATTTCTGGAAATTACCGTTATTTGGGAAGTGGGCGTGGTTGCAGTCCGATTTCGCCCATTTTCAATACCAACCTACCTTGGATTAAGGGAAACCTACATACCAAATTTCGTTGAGTTATCTCAATTTTTGCTCGAGTTATCGTGTACGCGGACAGACGGACAGACGGACGGACAGACAGACATGGCTTAATCGACTTCTCTATTCATTCTATATACATTTGTCTATATCTATCTCGATTCGTTTTGGCTGTTACAAACAACCGTAATGTGAACAAAATTAATATACCCTTGTGCACAACTGCGCTCGGATATAAAAAGATATACATAAACAAAATAAAAATTTAAAAAATGTATAACAATAAAAATAAAGTATTTAAGTTAAAAAGTTAAGCCAAACTAAATAAATAAAACAAGAAATAAAAAATAAGCAATTATTTGAATACAAAGAAAGAAAATAAAATTAATAAGATTAAAAAAATAAAAACAATAAAATTATAAAAAAATATAAAAATGAACATTAAACAAAAAAAATAAGAAAATTTAAAAAATAACCAAGAAACTAAAAAATATAAAAAAGAACGAAAAATAAAAATAGGAATAGAAACGTAAATAATAAATAAAAAATAAGTCAAAACAAAGAAGAAACAAAAAATAAGCCACAAATGATAAACTAAACCATAAAAGGTAGCTGAAACGCCAAAAAAGATAAAATATAAAATAAACAAAAAATTTCCAAAAAGACAAGAAACAAACCAAAAGAGATGAAATATGTGATAAAAAACGAAAAGATAAAATAAAAAAATAAACCAAAACAAATAATAGACATAACAAGTAAAACAAAAAGCTATGAAAAGTTAAAAAGTTGTAAAAATTAACAAAAGGTTTATGAAATACATACACACATATGTATGTAGTAAAATAAAAAGATAATAAAAATAATTAAAATATTAAAAAGTAGATATTGCCTTATAACCTAACAAAATCCGAAAAAATCCCCAACAACCTACTCGTTATTCGACGTCCCACTTTAATCATGTTAACTTTGCGCTTTCCATTACATTTTTTTTTAAATAATCCTTAACACCTACACACTTATCGACTATGCACTCAAGGTTGGCGCGTTCGTCCACAAATCAGCTTTTTTGCTGGCACTCGACACACCTACACGCATTTCCAGAAAATCATTGATTTCATTTGACGCCAGAAGACGTACCGCCAACAACAAATGAAACACAAATAAAATCTGAAGTGCTAAGAAGCCAAACGAATAGGAAAAAAGGAAACAAATATAATAATGGCTTGTGCAAAGAGCAATTAGCTGTTTATTGAAATGTTTGGTTTGTGTAGAGCCTTCTGTGACTGTGACGCGCAATATATGTATGAATGTGCACTACAATGTATTGGACGTAGGTAGGTGGCGTATACGTAATGCATGTGATGATGATGCGCATTGCTTAGCAACCAGGATGCAGCTGCGTGTTGAGTGGATAAGGGAAAGTTTTCTATGAAATTTTTTCCCCTACATATGTATTAATTCTGCAATTTGCAGGAGACAGAAAAAAAAGTTCTCATATCTATATTATATACATTCTTGTGTATTCATATCTATAGTGTGCAGTCCAGTCTGCGCCACTCTCGCCTACTCACAGCTAACACTTGACGATGGCTTTGGGAGGGTAGCCAATCTGGCGGCCGTTTTCCTTCCTACTTCCTACATATACCTACTTATACATACAATGTCATATGTACATACATACTTATGTATGTACATTAGACCGTACCATCTTACAAGCAAACAAAAAAGTTTCGCCGTACACTCCTGAGTCTAAAGTATTTTGGCAAGGCAATTTCGAAAAATTTGTTTATACCTGCATTGGACAATGGAAATTTTTCGTAAATTGCTTCTACTAGTACAATCAAAATCCTTCCGTAATTTAAATATATTTCTCTTTTTTAAACAATAAAAAACGGGGAAAAATAATAACTCCCAAAAAAATTAATCGAGCTAAAAAATGTTTCTTTTTGAAACTAAATCTATGAATCAAAAGGAAGAAAAAGTAATAAAAAGAGAAAAAGTAAAGAAAAGAAAGATACAAAAGAGGTTTTTAAAAATTTATGAAACTAAAAAATATTTTTATTAAAAAAAAAATAAAAACAAATATTATAAGAAAATTAAAGTAAAAAAGAAAAACAACTTAGTTAAATAAGAGAAAAATTAAATCAAAAACAAAAAAAAAAAATAATTATATAAAAAAAGAAATAAAAATAACTAAAAAGGTAATAATTTAATTAAAAAACAAAATTATAAATTAAAGAAAAAAATAATGATGGTAGAGCAAAGAAACAAAATTAAATAAGATCCTTAAAATTAATGACATTAAAAAATATTTAAAAATAGTAAAAGAAAACTGAGAAAATTATAAAATGAAAAAAATACATAATACGTACAATAAGTTTCTAAAAATTATTTTAAATTAGAAATTTATATTTTGCTTTATAAAAAACAAGACTAAAAAAAATTATTAAAAAATAAACAAAAATAAATTTAAATAAAAAAATTAAAAAATTAATCAAAAAAGTAATAAATTAAAATAAACTTAAAAATATATATTTTTGTGTTGGTTTTGGTTGATTTTTCCGACAGGGTGGTAAGATGATTTATTTTGGAAACCAAACTTGAGAAGGGATGTCGGAAATTCATTCCAAAATAAATCATATATATTTTTCTTTTTAAAGCCATAAAAGCTAAAAATTAAAGGAAAAAAAAATTTAAAAAAGAAAAAATCCATCTGCCCGAGGATTTGAATCTCGGGGTCTGTCGAATGGCACGCCAGTGCTTTGCTCACTCGGCCATTGAGACTATTGAAGTAGCGCAAGCAGGATGATATACATATATCTCCATTTGAAATATGCTGAAGTACTTTCTTTCAAAAGAGCTTTTCACCATGGAAGTTGGCAGGGTGGCTTTTTTGCAAAACTTTCATGCCAGAACAAACAAAATCTTTCAAACTAGCTTGCCTACTATCTTAACCAGAGTTGCTCTTACTTTAAGATCTGACTGTAAATGCCGAAGAAGTCGCGGCAAAAAAAGTTCGAAATTATCTTGCAAACGTATTTTAGACTCAGGGAATATTTTAGATCCCTAACGAACTTTCTTTCTGGCACACTCTAATATACGTGTTGTTTGCATGCGGCTCATCTATCGACAATCTTCCTACCTCTCCTTCTCTCTCTCTCCAACAAACTTTCGTCTCATATTTCTATCGCCTATGTTTTAATTTTTCTTGGCTTCTCTTAATTTTCCACCTGCCTAACTGCAATGCAATTTCAATTTTAATTTAAATCATCTGGCTAAACCCTACTCTCTTCTCGGGGTCTGTCGATTAACACTGGAATGTGTTAAAACGATTTACGGTTAAGTGTTAATGCTGTGCCATCAATTGAGCTGTTGCAAGCACGCTCCCCACATTAACCTTGAATCACATATTGCGCTGCTGGGGTTAAGTTTTTGCTGTTTTTTTTTTTTAACTGTGTGTGAGTTTATTCTAGCATAGACGACCAAGCCAACGCTCAGCGACGCTTGTGTAATGAGCTGAAATCGATTTGCTGTGTTTATCATATTATGCATGTATGTATGTATAGATATATACAGTATCGGTCATATCTATAGCACGCCATTTCCAAGTGATATTGTGTGCCCCTTATGTTTATTTATATATTTTTACGAATTTTCAATTAAAATTTAGTTCATTCTCAGACAAACCCCATATATACCCAAGTCCAACAATTTGTAGAAAACTACAAAAAAGTGTAACAAATTTTCACCTAAATTTGAAACTTTTTTCCCGGAAGTCTTAGAATTTTTTTGAGTACACAGTTTTTTAGCCCCTGAAATTTTAGTCTGCTAATGTGCAAATTTCAAGTGGCTACGAATTACCGTTAATTTTTTAGATTTTTTTTTGTCGCATTGGCTTCCATATAATGAATAAACTCAATTTATTTGTATATGGAGGAAAGCCGCAACACCTTTGGCGAAAAAAATTCTAAAAAATCAACGGTAACTTTTAGCCACTTGAAACTTGCACATTAGCAGACTAAAATTTCAGGGGCTAAAAAACTGTGTACTCAAAAAAATTCTAAGACTTCCGGGAAAAAAGTTTCAAATTTAGGTGAAAATTTGTTACACTTTTTTGTAGTTTTCTACAAATTGTTGGACTTGGGTATATATGGGGTTTGTCTGAGAATGAACTAAATTTTAATTGAAAATTCGTAAAAATATATAAATAAACATAAGGGGCACACAATATCACTTGGAAATGGCGTGCTATAGATATGACCGATACTGTA
>NW_016157136.1:419557-455734 GCF_001687245.7 Rhagoletis zephyria | reverse complement strand
CTCCAATTTTCCGGTTATATTAAATTCTGAAGGTTTTGACGATCCGAATTTAATCTTTCTCCCACAAGGCGCGCACACTTTAAATCTGTTCTCTTCGTGATTACACTTATGTTGCGGATGACTTATAGAAGACATGATGTGCAATCAAATAGCTTACACCAGAAATATTATCATCGAGAAAAATACTATCTGTTTTTTTTTTACACTAATATACAAAACGATAACTTTAGAATACTCTGTTGAACAAGAAATACTAACAATTGCAGTTAAATTTTTTCCAAATTTTCATTTGACAATATTTTAGGCATAGGAGCAGATATGATTTTAATTCCAACTGCATAATGGTGTATGGGTGCCTTCCAAAACAGGTATGCAAGCAGTTTTGGTTGGCATTTTAGTCATACCTATCATTGTTTCAAGACCACTGTGAGGAACCGAAAAACAAGTTTTAAATTTTTTTTTTTTAATTTAATTAGATGCTGTTTTTAGGTGTAAAAAATATACAAATAATACAATAAAAATATAAAAATACAAAATATTAAAAATTTTACTTTTGAAGGTCAGTTTAAGTGCAAAATTACATTGTGCTTGAACCGACTTTCAAAAGTAATTTTCTAAAATTTTTGTCAGCTTATGAAAAAGAAAACAATTCGGGGGTAACTTCTTCAGGTTTGGAAACAGGAAGTAGTTGAAAGGGTGTAAATCTGGACAAATACATTGAGCTTGCAGGTGGCGAGCGGCACGAAAAACCTCTTACAAGATGACGAAAGTGGAAGGGAAGTGCTCCTCCTTGCTAGAAAATTGTCTAAAAATTCTGAACGAAAGGTTTGAAATTTTTATGAAAATTTTTTCAAGTTTGATTAATTTTATGAAATCTCTGCGAACTTTGAAATTTTTATTTACGTGGTTTCTTTTATATATAGATTAAATTATATTTTAAATGAAAATCACCAAAGATAAATAAATGAAGTTGCGAACGTAGCTTGATAGCGAGGTAACAAATTCACTGCATACACGTGGGTGTGTGTGTGTGTGAAAAATCGCATATTACATCTTGGAGACAATAAGACAATGAACTAGTGTAATTACATATATAGTCTGCCGATTTCTGCTGCTGAGAGGAGTGACAGCAGAGAAATGCGCAGACAATGCGCGTCACAAAAGGAGGATTAATTACTTATACAATCAATCTATCAAAAATTAGAGAATAAATAATGATATTCCTTATATAAAATACAAATATGTAATTACGCAGAAAAGATGCCTTGCAGTGCAGGTATGTCTAGGACGTAAAATAAAGGTTAAAATTATGATTGCAAAAAAAAAAAATAAACAATTTGCCATATCAGTTATGCACTCAGTGATTTGCTAGTGCCTAACGGGCTAACATGCTCAAATCGCCCTTGACTTTTAAATGACCCAATGTTTTATCATTGTCTTCATAAATAGTTTATGTAAGTAAATTCCTTGATACTTTTCTGTCTTGGTTTTGATATCATTTGGCTGCTATCGCGCCGTAAAGTTTCAATTTTATTAAACGCCATTTGTAAACAAATATTATTTCGCAACTACATAAATATGAACAGATTGCATAGCTAACTTATTAACCCATTTACGCCCAAACAAAAACGGTTGGAATTTTATTATATCAAATTTTATTTACGTGATCATAAAAGCCATTTTAAACAAACTAGGGAATTAAAGTTAACGTAAAAACCTCAAAAGTTAACTTTTGGGAGTGTACTTTTTTTAGTACAGCGGGCACTTATGTGTGTTAATTTTTAAAATATTACTTGACATGGCATAACGTTTTTTTGCATCTTGTGAAAAGTCGATTTGTAAGTGTCCAAATCCGGTATCCCGAGTTATACCTATTTATCTTCTATTCTATCTGAAGTGAAACTAATACCAGTAGATGCAAACTTATTAAAGCAATTTGATTTTAATAATAATAGTAAACTTTTAGACGTGGGTTCAAATGGTGTCGTTTATATAGTACAGAGAGCGCAAATGGGTTAAATTACATAAATTCAATGAATGCGATGGGTGGCAACACTGTAAAAAAAAACACGTTAAGCTTAAAGCTTTGTTGAACAGCTTTGATCCCGTTTTCTCAATTATTCAGCTTTTCAATTTTATCTCCCCTTAAACACACATTTTTTCAGAACCTATTTTGTGTTCAAAAGGCAGATAAATTTAAAACCTTCTTGGGGAAAACGGCGATTAGAGTGATATCAACGTAGTAACTTTTCTAACTTAACACATTCTTTTGGAAATCTTAATACGTCTGGAAAATGTGGCATTTCTCTTTTAAAGTTCTTCCGGATTAAAATGTTTTTGAACATCTTGGTCTGATACACATTTTATAGTATTTTACTTAACTTACACTTTTATTTAGATTTTTATTAAAAATAGACGGCAGCCCTGACATAGTGAAATTTTTAACCGACTTCCAAAAAATGGAGTTCGTCGGAATATTTTTTTTTTTAATTTTCTTTTTATGTATGTTACCGCATAACTTTAGACCACATCAACCGTAATTCTTTTTGCATCGGAGGGGTAGTGTCTCAGAGGTGGTCACATACAAATCTGGTTTAGATCCGATCATTGGATCATGAAAAATTTAACGGTACTCGTAAATTTCTATATATGAGAATTGAAGTCGGTTTTGTTTTTTGCTTAAAAATTACTGGTATATGATTAGTTTGTAGTTCTCGATTTTATCCTTGGTTTTGTTTGGTGTTTATGCATCTGTAGCTGCATCACTGACATTAGCATTGTCTTTATCTTGGTCCAAGTCTCCGTCACGCTCTCTTTTCATTGCTCATTCGCCGTGGCGTTGAGACGTTTAACGCAAACTTCTCCGACGTCGCCTAAGAAGTTTCACTTCAAAGCTCCTTTCTTGTAATATCAATGCGGAATTTAGTTTTCTATTGGTTCTCTAGTTCTCACGGAGAGTATGAAGGCCCTTGACCACCTAATTTTTGTACTTAGCCAAAAAAAAATATTTTGGCCTCCCTGGGGAACTATTTGTAAGAAATCGTAGCCGTAATTAGTTTTACTCTCAGTTGGATGCATCGACTGAACAGACGGAGTTCATTTTAAGAAGCAAGCTCATTTAAAGAAGCAAACATCTCAACCGGTGCATACTCGTACGTTTCATTTAAATATAGATAATGTTGGCATTGTGGTCATATTGAGGGTAGCCTCAGTACATAGGTATCTTATAACTATTTTATAAGCATGTTGAGAATTACATGTGTGTGATAAAGATAAAAGAAATAACAAACTCCCAGCTCAACTTGCTCCACCACGTGTCATACACTTAATTTCTTTCTTATTTTAAAATCCCCTCTGGCAGTTGAGTGCCCTAATATATTACTTTCTAAAGAATAATTCAATTTTTCCCTATTAAATTCAGAAGCAAACCGGCTCTAAAAGCACACACAACTTTATCACAAAACTTACAAAACAGCTGACCTTCAACCTACCCATAGAGAAAATGTATTCCATTTTAAACGTCCATATTATGGTTTAAGATTCCAGCCGTAGCCTAAAAGTATGCATGGTAAGTCAAATGCACCACCCTCCCAACGTCGCACAAACTTCTTTGCACACTGTGCACACGCCAAAAAAATATATTACTACAGCTTCACCAATGGCGGCAACAAAGAGCCACGTGCACCAATACAGTGGCAAAAATTAGCGCGCGTGTATGCGCCCAATGCAACCCTACACTCAGCCAACATACAATTTATTGTTGCATAAAATTCTGACTACTCTTCTGCCAATTGCTCTGCTCTGCTATCAGCTGCAATTTTCGTTGCATTTCACAATTTGCAGCCACCACATGGCTGTTGCTTTTAAGGCGTATGTGTGAGTGTGTGTGTAATATATGTATGTGGGTCGTTCGCTTACCCGTTTGCGTTGGCTTTGTGTTGGGTTTTTCGCCTTAAAAGGGCACAAAATTCCTGCGTTCTACTCCAGTTCGAATATTCTTTTGTGTTGGTTTGCTACGCCCCAGCACTGTTGCATATGCAACATTCATATTTTTCCCCTCTTTTTTAACTGTGTGTATGTGTGTGTGTGTCTGTGTCTGTGTCTGTGTCTGTGTTTCTATGCCTGTGTGAAAAATCAATATTTTGGAGCATACTTTGTGGCGTCAAGAGTTGTTAGCAGCGTCGCTACGTCGCTGCCGCTGCACCATTCATAGCGACTATGTAGAAGGCTGTAGAGGTACAGTGAGCGTCAAAAATAAGTTTTTTGACAATTTTATTCTACTTCTTTTTTTTTAATTCATACATAACTCCAGAAAATTCAAGAAATTTTCATCGAAGTTTTTAATTTTTCAATACGATTTATTATTGGGTATGTAGTCTTGTAGCCCGTAAAATTTTAGTATACAGTATCGGTCATATCTATAGCACGCCAATTCAAAGTGATATTGTGTGCCACTTATGTGTATTTATTTATTTTTAAGAATTTTCAATTAAAATACAGTTCTTTCTCTAACAAACCCCATATAAACCCAAGTTCAACAATTTGTAGAAAACTTCAAAAAAGTGCAACAAAATTTCAAACTTTTTTCTCGGAAGTTTTAGAATTTTTTTGAGTACACAGTTTTTTAGCCCTTGCAATTTTAGTCTGATAATATGCAAATTTCAAGTGGCTACGAATTACCGTTAATTTTTTAGAATTTTTTTTGTCGCATTGGCTTCCATATAATGAATAAACTCAATTTATTTGTATATGGAAGAAATCCGCAACACCTTTGGCGAAAAAAATTCTAAAAAATCAACGGTAACTTTTAGCAACTTGAAACTTGCACATTATCAGACTAAAATTGGTTGGGCTATAAAACTGTGTATTCAGAAAAATTCAAACACTTCTGAGAAAAAAGTTTGAAATTTAGGTGAAAATTTGTTGCACTTTTTTGAAGTTTTCTACAAATTGTGAAACTTGTTTTTACATGGGGTTTGTTAGAGAAAGAACTGTATTTTAATTGAAAATTCTCAAAAATAAACAAATAAATATAAGTTGCACACAATATCACTTTGAAATGGCGTGCTATAGATTTGACCGATACTGTACATATATAAAGTGCAAGTTTCAAGTCGCTAAAATTTACCGTTTATTTTTGAGATTTTGTTTCGCCGAGGGTGATGAGTACCTTCTTTCATTGAAAAAACGAAAGTGTTCATGCGTTATATGAAATAGAACTTTTTAAGAAATCGAATTGAAAAATTTAATATTTCGATGCAAATTTCTTGTTTTTCTGCATTTTTCCGATTTAATAAAAAAATATATATATATATATATATATTTCATGATCCAAAGATCGGATCTAAACCAGATTTGTATGGGACCACCTCTGAGACACTACCTTTCCGATGCAAAAAGAATTATCAATATTGGTTGACGTGAAATTAACCGTTGCTGTTGAATTAACCGTATTTTTATAAAAAATACAAAAAATAATTTCGCATGGAAAAATTTAAATAAATAAAATCGTCGAAACGTGAAGGTTTGCATACTTTTGACGCTGACTGTATGCACATACCTACATACATATGCTTGTAAATAGGTGGCCTGGTATATGAAAATTCTATCAGTGTTGGTGGCGCGTGCATGCATACATATGTTTCTGCTGCATAAACCTACCAAGCCTTCCTGATTAAATTTCATGTTTACACTAACTCTGTTGAGTTTCGAAGTGGCGGAGTGACGCGGGTCGCGTGGTCGGCTTTTATCCTTAGCTTGGTGGAAAATATACAAAAAAAAAGATATTCTTTTCTATGCTTTTCAACCTTCTTCTTCTCTTCTATAATCTTCCATCCGGCGGCAGCACATAAAGCACAAATTTAATTTCGTCCTCCCACAGGGACTTTGGGACTTTTCAGCTTGCCGTGTTTGCCTCAATTATGCTTTCACGGTCTTTCCATGGTTTAAACTTTAATTAGGGAACACATTTTTGAAATTGCTTTCACATTTTTTTCGCTTTTTTTCTCTCAGTCATTGATTGGAATTAAAAATGTTTGTGCTTGAAGCTTTAGAGAAATGCAGTTTAGTTGCTTTTATACTTTTTAGCATTCCTTGTTTCGTTATGCTGCATTCAACCTTTTTCCATTAAATTTTCCAATTTTTTCCTCTTATTTTCCTAATTTTAAGTGATTTTTCAGTGATGTGAAAATTTCTAAGCTATAAACAAAAACTTTTTTATTGTTAAAGCTCACTGCCTGTCTGCTAGTCCTTCTCTATATATTTGTAAACATTCGTAAGTCCTTGCCTGCACATTCGTATTTTTCTCATGGCATTGTGAAAACTAAACACACTTGCACATATTCACATAGCAATTCACCTTCATAAACTATTACTTATTACATTTTGCAATTTTTTTTTGTTGGAAGTCCTCAAATGTAATTTTTTTTAGAGAAATGTGGGCATTTTCAAACTCATTTACACACACACATACGCATTCATACATACAATTACATATACAATTAATATTTAGAGCAGGTCACGCACAGTATCGAATTTAGCAACACAATTCAAAATAGTATTGTTTGCCACTTTTGTTTATTTATTTATTTTTAAGACTTTTTATTTAAAATATAGTGGGATCTATAACAGACACAGCATAAATAAAAGTTTCGAAGCTTACACAAAGTTCACAAAAATTAATCAAATTAATTTATTTTTTCAAATCACTAAAAATTACCGTTAATTTTTTTTTTAATTTTTTCAGAAAATTCTGAAAATTCTGAATTTGACATAGTGAAAACAGGCCTTAAGGTCGATCTTTTTAACAGACCTCTGTAAGGTTGTACATCTTCTTTGATACGCGGCTCTTCAAGGAACTTCGCGCGGTCCCTTAGCTGAATGTTGGGTCATGTGTTTCTAAACATTAATTATATTAAAAAAATATTTGTGTTTTTAAAATAAAATAATCTTCAAATTAAAAGAAAATAAAATTAAAAAAGAAGCTAAAATATTTCCTAAAAATTAAATAAAATTAAAAATATATATGTTCCTTTTTAAAACAATAAAAGTTAAAAATTAACAGAAAATTAAATTAAAAAAAAAAAAAAATTAATGATACACAAAATACGTTTCTTTTTAAAGTAATAATCTAAAAATAAATAGAATTAAATTAAAAAAGAAAAAATAAAATAAGTTCCTAACAATTAAATAAAATAACTAGTTTGCATTTTAAAATAATATAATCTAAAAATAAAAAAAATTAAATAAAGCTAGGTTTTTAAAATATTATAATATGTATAGAAATTAAAAGTAAATTAAATAAAAATAAAAAAAATCAGTTTCAAAAAAAGTAAATGAAATTAAAAAAATTATTTTCTTTTAAAGCAATAAAATCCTAAAACTAAAATAAAATAAAATTAAAAAAAGTTAACAAAAATAAGTTTTTAAAAAATTAAATATGTTTCTTGCTAAACAACAAAACCTAAAAATTAAGAGACTTAAAAAGAAAAGATTATAAAAAAAAATAAATTAGTTTCTCACAATCAAATAAAAAAAGAAACCCGAAATTGATTCTCATAGATTGAATTAAATTAAAAAGAGAAAGAAAAAAAAAATTAGATTAAATAAAAAAGTATTTTCTTTTTAAAAGAATAAGATCTAAAAAGTAAAAGAAAGTTTAAGTAAAAAAAATAAAAACATAATTGAACAAAAAAAGAAAAATTATTGAATAAAAAAGAAAATAAATTTCTTAAAATTAAATGAAATAAAAAAAAACATTTTTCTGCTTAAAACAATAAAATCTAAAAATTAAATATAAACAAGTAATTTTTAGGCAAAAAAAAAACAAACCCCACTTCTATTCTCATATTGAAATTTAAGAGTACCGTTAATTTCTTAATGATTCAATGATCGGCCAAAGTTATGCGGTAACATACATAAAAAAATATCCCGACCTCGGTTTTTTGAAGTCGGTTAAAAATTATATATAACAACCCGTGGTAACTAATCAGCTTTGCGCCAGACACAATTGTCTATTAGATAGTTACCGTGTTATCGAAAGCACCATACTCATCGAGCTTGGACTTTTTAAGTTTCTCTTGTGGACCGATAGATAGATGATTTTTTATATGCTTGGCTGCGAACGATGTTTCTAGGCCTACTAATCTGACTGGGGCTATTTAGTGAAAAGCCCTTATTTCATCCTGGATTTTGCGCATCTACGCCTGGTTTTGGAAATCATATAATTGTATGCCATTCCAAATTGGCGAATTCAGTCAGAACTTCTAGCGAGACCATGTTTATTAAGTAAGAGCTAAAGTAAGGGTAAAATTTGTGTCAACCCAGCAGAAAATTTGTAATTGCTTCTTGTGTTTACAAATGAACATTTCTGACCTAGTTCAGGGCGATTTGAAGACCATTTAGGGACTATTTCAAAACTATAACGGGATTAGTTTGGGATCATATCGGAACTAGTTCAGGACAATATCGGGGCTAGTTCACAGCTTTTGGGTCCACTTTGGGGACAAGTTGTAGACCATTTCGAGACTAGTTCAGGAACACTTCGGGACTAGCTCGGGTCATTTTGGGACTATATCGAAAACATTTTGGGACTAATAAGGGACCGCTTCAGGACTTTTTCGAGATCGTTCGAGATAAGTTCATTACTTTTTTCGACTGTTTCGGGGGCTGTTCAGGTCCATTTCGGACCTGTCCAGGATTTTCAAGACCGTTTCGGAGCTATTTGTGGATCATTTGAGGCTAGCTAGGGACAAGCTCGAGTTCATTTCGGAACATTTCGGGATCTGGTGGAGGACAATTTCTGGACTAATTCATGAACATTTCCTTCAAGATCATTTTGCAACTAGTAATGGCCATATCGGGATCCTTTTAATACTTGTTCGAGTTCATTTCGGAACAAGCTGACGACTTTTTCAGAGCCACTTCAGGACTAGTTTCGAAGTACCCCGAAATTATCCTGAAATAAGATTGAACTATACCCGAAGAGGTTATGAAAATGTAGTGTACTGAAAAAAAAAAAATTGTATTTAATTTCTAACCTAACCTATTTATGTAGCTAACAGAATCGCCTAATGTTTCGCCAAGCCGCACACAAATGTTTACACATCAAATACCTGGTACTCAAAACTTTTTCATTCAAAAGTAATATTTTATAAAATTCTTCTAGCTCAACGTGCCTTCTACTTGTTAAGCCTGTAAAACAAAATCAAGTATACGAAGAAAAAATAATAAAAAGTGAATAACATACCACTTGTTAATTTGATGGCAGTTTGACATATAATTTATGTCACAAACTTTGACTAACCAAATCATGCTTTGCTTGCCATAATTCATGCTTCGGCAAAAAATTTACTACACCTCACGCCCGGATGTATGCCAAAATATGTTAATGAATGCAGAAAATAATAAAGTATTTGCGTAATTCCTCTAACGCTCTTGGTCAATACATTTACACGTGAAAAAGCTTGAACGCCTAAAAATATGCTACAATTATGTAAACACAGGCTAAACCGACTGTTATGTGACAGTGGATTTGCTCCCTAAATTACTATACTAAAAGCAAGTAGTCGTCCTCCTTTGACATTCAAAGAGACACAAATCCCCAAAGGAAAGGTGTGGTAGAAGAGATTTATGTATTATGTCGAAAGCGACATCTATGCATAGCAATCAGCACATATGAAATACTATGTGTGCCTGAGTGTATGCAACGAGAAATCAATACTTACAAGACGGCTATGGCGAAATATGGCAAACTAGCAGCCATTGGATTTGCGAGTCAAATATGAATGTGACACTTGAAGTCAACGCAGTAACCAACCCACATGCATATAAGATGAGACGTAGAAGAGGAGGAAAGAGCGAAAACTATAAGAATTTACTCGTACCAAGTTCATTGACTCGTACTTAGGAGAGGTGTTGAATGTAGGGCCTCTGCTGCTGGGCACGCTATTACAATTAAAACTGGAGCGCATCTACCTTCCTAGCAATGCTCGTATATATGTACACTTGTAGTAATAGGAGGTAATTATTGCAGCGAAAAGCGGTCGACAATACATAAAAGCGTTTTTATTACCATTAAAAAATATGTCTTTATTTCATACAAAACTCGGGGAAAATGCTAGAAATACGAGGAAATTTTCATCGAAATTTTCAATTTTTCAATTCGATTTCTTAGAACGCATGAACAAAATTTATTTTGATATAGAAGAATATGCGTTACTCCCTCGACAAAAAATAATCTCAAAATTCATAATTTTCAAACCTACACATTAGCCGTGTTTTGTTTTACCCGCATATACATCTACACTTAAGATGTAAAAAAAAAAACAATCATCGAAAATATCCATTTCAAAACAAGTAATTTGATTTTAGCGACAACTATTCATAAGCGCACATAAAGTTTGTCGCTTAGAGCTCCATACAATTTTTAAGCGCATATATGTACGTATGCGTGTAAAAAAAAACACGCTTATTATTATTATACTAAAACTGAATAAGCTACAAAACTGCATACCCAATGAGTTTCTGAATAAAAAGTTGAAAGATATTTTTTGATTTGATAAACTTTGAATTTTATGGAATAGAATCTACTATATTTTTATAACAAATTCACGAAAAAATATATCACGTTAAACATTGTGAATATTGTAAAAAATAAAAGTGTTCTCCTTACGGCATATTCAAAAATCTGATTAAAAAGTTGAAAATTTGCATGAAAAGTTGCTGAATTTTGGCGAGTTGTACACAAAGTTTAGAAATCATATTTTGATGTTTTTTTTTTTTTTGTTGTGGAATGAATATCGGAAAAGTATTACAACAAAAATTGTTGCATATATTGTAAAAAGGCATCTGTGCCAATACTTTTTGCCGACTGGTTGATTTGTGGCAAATGTTTTTCCATAGGAAGGAGCGCATTTTTTCACATATAAAAAGCATGTGTTACATGGAAAAAACTACATCCGACCGTCGGCAAAAAAAAAAAATAAAATCATTGCAACATTTTTTTTTATAAAAATACCCGAAATCTTGGTAAAAACTGTGGTTAAAAAGTGTGCAATTTTGATGAAAATTTTATGAATTCCTCTAAATTCTGTACAATGTGTGAAACTTTTTTTTTTTAAATAGCTTTAGTAACGGTCTGAACTATACATATATATACAAATTTTATTATTTTAATTAAGGTGTGGTAAGGTTTGGGTAGCCACAACCGTAAGTCTAACCATAAATGGAGATATAAGATCTGCTTCATTTGAAATCTGGCAGGTATTAAGTAATAAAAAAAACTAATTTAAATATGAATAATTCAGTCGAAACTTTTTTAGAACCTTCATTTATTTCTATTTAGATGAAAGATTTACAAATAATATTAGAATTAATTTCCGCGCCAAACCCGTACTTTAGAGATCACACCCGCCGTTAATACTTGGACATCCCTTTCGTTGATCGATTCAGCCTGTTTTCACCACATTCTGCAGAAGTGCGTTATTCTTGAAGCCGTGCATTTCGTTTCTATTTAGTTTTGATTTCATATAGGCCCAGTAACGCTCGATCGTTTGGAGCTATGGGCAATTCGGAGGATTGGCCTCTTTTAGTACAATGTTGATTCCATTTTGTGTATAAAACTCTTGCGCTTTGTTGCACAATGGCTTGTTGCCAGATCAGGCCAAAATAATACAGGCTCTCAGAACAACACTCCAGGTGCAACAACACGTTCAGAAATATTCGGATTCCTTTTCAAAGTCTTTGGAACAGAACTGTAAAAATTGTACGCATTTTTTAAGCCATATTTCTTAAGTTACAGAAAAAGTTACAAACAGCTAAGATTATGGTTTTGTATTGCCAAAATTGAAAAATATTAAGGTATTAAATTTTATTTTTTTTTTAATACTATAAAAAATTAACCTAGTTTTGATGTAGTGTAGATTTTTTTTAGTAGCGAAATACAATAAAAAAAAATGGAAGTAAGAACAGTTTTTTTTGGCGGAGACCCAAAATTTTTAAAATTTTTTACAAAATTAAAACATATATGAATACAAAGTAGGCGAATTTTTATTTTTCATTTAGATACTTAGTTAAGAGACCTTATAATTCGTAGGAAAAAAATTTAAAATTTTTTTTTTTAAAACTTGCAAAGACTAAAAATATTAACTAATATATAAAAATCACGTCTCACAAAAAAAAAATCAATACGAACTTGCGGGTCATTACCAGGAGTCGTATTGATAATTTTGGCATAATGTTAAGAGTTTTATCCTACGGAATCCCGGTTAATGTTAGAACGTTTAAGGAGCTGCTAAATATTACTTGAAACTTACATTTAATTCAATATGGCTGTATTACATGCCAAGTACGGTTCATAAAGTTGTAGTAGTTACATGGGTGTGATATTTTGGAACGCTTCAACTTGTCAATAGGCAATAAGAAAAAAAAAAAAAAAAATGTTTTAAGAATTTTATTAAAATCTGGTTTATGAGAAAAAGGATATATGGGAGGTAGTCATGTCCCTGCACCGAACAAAACGAGATTTGCCACAGAGCTTAAGGACATAATTTCACAGACATCTACCAATTTTCGTTTTATTCTGGTTATAATTGTAGCTAAAATTAAGCTTTTAAAATTAAGGATGTATGGGCGGTAGTCATGTCCTTGCACCGATATTGCCGAAACTTTGAATTTTTCTTATTTTGCATATTCTGAAGCAGCACACCAACTTTAATTTTTCTGCGATGACTTCCCTAATTTTGCCGATTCAATATATGGGAGCGAAGCACTGTGGGTTCGTACCACGGTCTAAGGAATAAACTGTCTAAATTTCGGTGAAATCCGTTCCTTAATTTTTGAGCCTATAAAAAGAAAACGGCGTCATTTTTATATACATACATAAAATATGTATGTATATGTATCTATGTACATACACACAGGCGGATGGTACTGCAATACTCGATTTAACTAAGTGGGCACGCCAACATGGTTGCATTCGCCTACATTGTCACAATAAGTGTAATGAATGTGCGCACATTTTTTTTTTTAATTTAAGTACCAGGAAACTTGCCAGCAATTCGAATTACTTTCGCCTACATTTGTTGCACGCTTTTAGGCGCAAAAACTATGTTTCACGTTTAAACTAACTTACTTATTTTCAGAGAATCTTTGAAGGTTCTTAACGCTTTATGGAAAGTAATAGAGAATTTATTGCATATCTGCTGCTCTACACAATTTCATTGTATATATAAATACTTTTAGGTAGTAAATCAAATTTAATTGCACTTTTTGTTTATATTAAATTGTATAAAATTTTATTGCATGCTTTTAAGGGGAAAAGTAAATGTACTGGGCAAGAAAATGGCTCTTTTGTTTCAATACACTCACATACATATCGTCCCGTTTCTGCGTTAACCTCCTATCTGCATCTTCGCTCTTCCATTCGGCTGTCGATATGTTCTTAAGAGAGTTCCTAGAATTTTTTTGTGAGAGAATTCTTAGATTTTTTTGTGAGGAATATCTACTTTATTTTCGAATAATTTGGCTTGAAACTCTTGCCGTCAAAGCCTATAAACATATTTTATATGTTGTTAAAGCTATGCTCGAAAAATTTATAACACACTAAAACAATTTTGAACCATATCGGACTAGCTGCTGCTAGTTGTATTACATACTTTCAGGTGTAGGTTTTGTACAATACAAACTTTACTTGTTTCAAGGTAATCTTGTAGTAAGCTTATTTGGAAACAGACATTTGGAGGGTTTCCAATCCGCAGTTAGGAAAAAAACATGTGTCATTCTTGTAGGCTCTTGCCAGTTCATTTATGACGTGTTTCAAGCAAATTTATGTTATTATGAATACTCTGGATATGTTGCATACTTTTAGGCCTATATATTTATTAGCTTTATTTTCTTCTGCCCCACTCTAAGCACTACTATTTTTACAAAAGTGCATATTTATTTGAAAGAAAATTCCAACTTATTGCCCTGCCCGCTACTTTCACTGAAAAAATACATTGCATATTTTGAGGCGCATCACCATCCTCCACCTCAGATTGCTACTTATGTATGTTTACTGTTATTTTTTATTGGTGTTCGGTGATGTTTTATTTTTTTGTCTTGGGAACTTCTAGCATACAGAATATGGCATAGCACTCATTTATGAACACGCGCAGCAATTTATTTAGTCAACACGTGTCCAACATAACGTTGATGTGATGGAACGGAAGTGGTCACGCAATGCACACATGTCTCCACATCGTGCAGTACATATTACTTGCACGCGCTAAGAACTACTGCTTTTTTCTTCAGAATTTATTGCCGACGCTACGACCTAAGCTTGAGCGGATGTGGAATGTGTTGACGTAAATACAATTTATGAAGTTGTATGTAGGTGTGTACATTAGGGCGTGTCAATATTTGTAGTTCTAAGCAAATTTGCCGAAGAAACCATAAGTCGTAAGATCAATGTGGATTTTGCCAAATTGCAAAAATAGGTTTCGAAGAAAATGTTAAACTTTTCATTTTTGCGCCCTATGGTGAACGTTTTAAGAAAATCATAAGTGTAGAAATAGATTCCTCAAGCCGAAAAAACAAAATTTAAACACTTCTTTACGACACTACAGCAAAATGCTAAGCAACCTATTTTTGCAATTTGGCAAACTCCAGAGTTCATTCTATGCATAGTCGAAAAAATCTTACATACAAATTGATCCGCCATATTGTACATGCTCATAAATTTTGGTAGCTCGATTGTATATGTGCTGCCGATGTGTGCGTTAGATTTCGATTTGTGGTAGTTGTAGTATATCTCCGGTGACCATCCGTTCTGTTTTTTGCAGGACCGTACTGTTTTTCAAAGGTCGGTCCTGCTTAGTTTTTCAAACCTGAAAAACCTGAAAATGTACTGCTTTTTTCCAAGTGTCCTGCATTTGTCCCGCATTTTATTCGTTATTTTAAAATTATCGGACAATGGATGGATTTTTTTCAAAAAAGTATTTCTTGGTACTTTTCTTGGGCTTTTCTTCAATATCTCATGAAAAAATCTCCCAATCAACGTAAGCGACTTACATCTCGAAGGGTATTGATGTGCCTCTTACCAAAATATATAACTTGTGGCGACTTCAATGAAAATTATTAGTGCTTTAGGCGACCATTTGCATTTTGTCGTCACAGTCGAAAAAAGTGAGATTTTCAATCAAATACGCAGTTTTATTTGATTATTTTTTTCATTAGTTTAAAAATTCGATAAAGAAGATATATCATTACTGTAAATTTGAGCCAATGATAATCAAAATCGAATTAGAAATGCTATGAAGCACAATCTGCACAAATTATATATTTTTATAAAGGGCACATAAATACCTTTGTAACTCGTCGTTTACGTCGATTCATGACGTCGATTTTTGACAAATAACTGCGAAAAGTACAAAAAACAAAAAAGGGTTTTGAACGCCTCAAAATTTGCTTATAAAATAATATTTTAAAGACTTTTCACTTTTCGTGTAAGCTATTGTAATTATAATATGTTTTACTATACTTTTATAAATATTCATGTAAAAAAGATTACTATCGATGAAGAAAACGTGATTCCTTTTCAAAGTTTAAAATGTATTAAGAATTTAGAATCATAAATACTCTTTCGATATTTTTATACTACGTAAATATATGNGGTCTTTCATTTTGAATCCATATTTGTGGTCACCGTAAGTATATCCTACATATATGAAAATATTTATTGCATCTCCGTTTGCCTGAGACAGGAAAAATTCAACTCGCTGCTTTCTTTTGCCTACTCTAAGGCGCCGTACATCAATGTTAATTAAAAATCGACTTGCAGATATATTTTAATCAATTGAAAGGGTTCATAAATAATATCAAGCTATATACATACATATATAATACCAATTGATTTATATTGATTTATAAGTTGTGGTAATAAAAACCGGCATGCTCTTACGCCTAAAAATAGGCTTGCTTGCTTATTAAAGTTAGAAATTTACTGACTCGGTGCAATGAAATATTTGAACATAAAACATTTCTGACTGGCTATTAAATTGTTTGAAACCACTACACATTTATTTTCTATTTTATTGATATATTGCATGCGATAGCCTAACTTAATTGCTCATCCCTTTTAATTATACGTATGTATGAATTTTGCCCCAAAGAAATAGCAAAAGCAATCCTTGAACCTTTTTCCAAGCGTCCTTGAAACATACATATGTATGCGTCGCCGTTGTCTGCATTCATAATTCACCAAATCATAGCTTGCTTTTCCATGACAACATTAGGCAATTTTTTATAGCGCTGTCTAGACATTTGGCATGGCATCATAACAACAAATGATTGTCTTCCTTCCCTAACCGCGAATTTTGCTTTTATTTAATTCTAATGCTGTGTTGGTGGTAAGTCGCCACTGTTTACTTAGCTGCTGAATTTTGGGGTAAAAATTGCCAAATTACTATTATAATGATAAACAGTGGAAACCTGCTTTTTTCTACCTAGAAATGTCCTTGTTGCCATTGCTTATATATATATATATTTTTTTTTTTTTTCTTCTAAAATTGGTAGCAACAAATGCTTATTTAGTTTGAGTGCGTCAAAGTTCAATGGAGTTCAAAGAATTTCAAAGATGTTATGTTAATAAATATATGAGATATCGGCGACTGATTTTAACGTCGTGCATGGCGAAAGGTTCAAAGGGATGAGAAAATTTTCATTCCTAAACTAGATTCATGGCATTTAGCTAATTTCTGTGATGGATTAGTGGGGAATCGCTGATGATGCGGTCACTAGATATACATTTTTGAAAAGTGGATATAAATTTTGTCATTTAGTAGATAGATAGTAATGTAAGTGAAAATTTTTTGATAATTAAAATATTTCACAAGTTTTTGGTCATATGCAGGCTGGAGATAAATTTTTGTTTATTTTAAAACTGTTCATATTTTTTGTAATTCAAAAAGGACATAATCTGTTGGGCACTTAAAACTGGACACAAATTTTGGTTTATTTGAACAGGGCATAAATTCTTGGTATCTGAAAACTGGACGTAAATTTCTGGTCATTTGAAAACTAGACAAATTCATTGGTAATTAAAAAAAGACGCCATTTTGGCAATTAAAAAGAAAATCTTCCAGCATTTTTGATCACTGGAAAAGTGGCATAATTTTTTTGGTACCTAATAGGCGACATAAATTGCTGGTCATTTCAAAACTATGTATACATTTATTTGAAAATTCATAAACGTCATGAATTCTTGATTATTTGAAAAGTGGACATACAGTTTTGGGTTATTTGAAAATGGCATACATTTTTGCGCATTTAGTTAGTTTTTGCCGCTTTGCGAACTGGTACACACAACCGAAAAATATTTTTGTATGATACATGTCTAGTGTGTCTCATAACCAATCTATATACATATTTATTTATTTATTTATTTAGATACATACATATTTATTTACGTAAATACATACATCTGCTTTTGCTTAAGATTATATTTGTTGTCTTTTTTTCTATCTGGATCCCTGCCTCAACCTTGTTGGTTCGAACTAAATTTATGTTATTCTGTTTTCCTTAATCTTTATTTTTATCTTTATCTTCTATCGATAACAAAATCGATAGTAAAATCCATCAAAATATCGATAACAAATCCGATAAAAAACTCGAACAAAAAATATCGATGGAAAAATGGACAACAATATCGATAGCAAAATCGATATAAACACCGATAACAAAAAAGATAAATAAATTGATAACAAAATAGATAAAAATATCTATAACAAAAACCGATAAAAATATCGATAAGACAATCGATAACAAGCTAAGAAAGTCTAAGTTCGGGCGAAGCCGAACTTTAAATACCCGGCGCAAGTATTAAATATATATTTTTTAAACTTTCCGAAAGCTACCGCTACATGGTAAGCCGGGGTGTATCAATTTTGAGTAAATTAGCGTCTTTAAATTTCGAAATATTGAAGTTTCAAGCATATCTGAAATTTACCGTTATATGAAAAGCGGCCGTAATTTTAGTCCGATTTCAATAATTTTCAACGCTTTGCTTCTATGTGGCAAGCACAATAACCATACCGAGTTTGGTACAAATTGGTATAACGGTTACCGAGATACATATATGTGATCATAAGTGGGCGGTGCCACGCCCATTTCCCAAAATTTCATCATAAACGTATTTCCTGGTAAAAAATTGTTGCAACCATCAATTTTGAATACGCTACGCCCACTTTCTAAAAATTTATAATATTCTTATTTTTCGTCTGAAAATTATTGTAAATATCAAGTTTGAGTGAATAATCGTCGGTAGTTACTAAAATATCGCAGTTTTCGCATTTCTGGAAATTACCGTTATATGGGAAGTGGGCGTGGTTACAGTCCGATTTCGCCCTTTTTCAATACCAACCTACCTTGGATTAAGGGAAACCTACATACCAAATTTCGTTGAGATACCTAAATTTTTGCTCGAGTTATCGTGTACACGGACGGACGGACAGACGGACGGACAGACAGACATGGCTTAATCGACTTCTCTATTCATTCTGAGCATTTATGTATACATTTGTCTATATCTATCTCGATTCGTTTTGGCTGTTACAAACAATCGTTATGTGAACAAAATTAATATACCCTTGTGCACAAGTGCGCTCGGGTATAAAAATATCAATAACAAATATCTATAACAAAATCGATAAAAAATATCTATAAAAATATCGATTATTATATCGATAAGTTCCAAAAATAACGATAGAAAAATCCATAACAATATAGATATCAAAATTGATAACAAAATCGACAAAAAACTCGATAACAAAATTGATAAAAATATCGATTATTAGGTATATCGATAAGTTCCGAGAATTCCGAAATCTGTAAAATCCCGAAATAGTTCCCAGATTGAGTCTTTATGTCTCTATCTATATCCTTTTCTATATAATTACCTTTATTTTAATCTTTCTTCCTCTATCTTCATTTTCACTTTGATCGGTATCCTCATCCTCATCTTTTTCATTATATTCATTCACTTATGTAAAGTATTTTGCCGTTGCCTTTATTCTTTTCTTTATCTATCTACGTACTCCCGTTTACTTCCATTCTTGTATTGGTATTTTTGTTTATCACTTTCTTCATCTACATATTTCCCTTCACCTTTGCCTTTATATAAGTAAATTACCTTGATCTTCATTTTTGCCTTTATCTTTACGCATCTTTGTTTTTGGTTTTATTTTTACATTTGCCTTTATCCTTTTCTTTATCTATGTACGTAGTCACATTTGTTTTATTCTTGTATTGTTATTTTTCTAACTGTTATTCTTTATCCTTTTATTAGCACGTTTTTGTTAAATTAATACCATGTACATACACTCAAGAAACACTTGTTACCGTGTGTAATTTCCGGTGCACCATTTCCGTTGAATTTGCCAATTTACTCCCAACCAAACAACCGCCGCTAAAAAAGTTTCACTTCAATACAAAAAAAAAACGAAAGTTCCATTTTCCACACGCACTTAACGAAACACATTTCTTCTTCTCTTCTCACACTTTTTAATTGCATCAACTGCACTGCACTTGCGCTTTTCTACGTAGTGAAAGCCACTCCAATGAATGCAGTAAGTAATTTCACTAATTCTGTTGACTGTACGTGCAGCTAGTCGCCTGATTTTCAATCTGTAAACAAATATTAGCTAACAATTGCATTTTCAAGCGGATGTGGGAGCAGTTGCACTCAAGTGCAGGCACGTGCTGCAGCGAAGGCAGTGGAAAACATAAAAAAAGCAAAAAGGCACATCTTCGGGAAAATTAAATTGGTTTACAGCCGCCAAGTGGTGAAAATGATTCTTCACTTTTGCCACTGCTCCCACTTCCATATTGATTGTTGCACTGCGAAGTTTTCTGGCTTTACAAATTCGCTGTGTGTTTTTTTTTTAGCTTTTGCGTACTTATACAAAACTAATGAGCATACATATGTACGAGTTTGTATGAACACTTGCAATTAGAAAGCTGGACATTAACTATTTCATATTAGAACTGGACATTCACTTTTGAAAATTGCATATAACTTATGTCATTTAAAAACTAGACATGAATTTTTGGTCGTTTAAGGACATAATTTTGAAAAAAAATAAAATAAAATTGAAAACTGGACATAAATTTTTCTAATAGAAAAGCGACATAAATTTTTGGTAACTTAAAATTTTATAAAATCTGAACATAAATGATTTGGAAAATTATAATAATATAATAATTTTTAATTCGACATACATTTTTCGATAGTCGAAACATAAATTTTAAATTTTTCTTTTTTTCATCTAAACACCGGACATATGTAAATATTTTGATAATAGAAAAATGGCATACATTTTTGGTGATTTGAAAACTGTGTGTGTGTTTTGATAATTTAAAACCAACATAAATTTTTGGTAATTTGAATATTTCGTTTAGTAATTTAAATTACATTTCTTCGAGTCCACACCTGCACTTTAATATACTAAAATTGGATGGGCTATAAAACTGCGTAAACAGTTTTTTCCTAGAGATTCTAATTAAAAAATTTGCAATTTTGATTCCTAGAGTATGATGCATTTCTGCATCACAAATAAAATTTTGAAAAAATGTCGCTTACGTCTTTTTGGCGGTTAGTGTGTTCGATATGGTTTTTGTTAAAAAATTAGCTATACTTTTATAAAAAAATAATAAACATTAAAAAAAAAGAAAATGAAAATATTTAAACTTGTCAAAATGTCGTGTTTCTATTATTTTGGCCTTATTTTTAGTAATTGGATTATTACATAGATTTTTAATAATTTGAAAGCGGAACTCTGCTTCGTTTTATTCTTTTATTTTTTTACATTTTTCTTATTACATATGTACATTGTACATACATGTATTTTATTATTATATTTATTTATATATTATATTATATTTTTTATAATATTTTTTTTATAATTTTTTATATTTTTTACTATACTTTTTCATTATAATTTTTGTATTTTTTTTTTCGTTATACTTTTGTATAATTTTTTATTATGATTTATATTATTTCTTATATTTGTTATTTTTATTGATATACAAGTACATAGTTTTTATAGATATTTTCGAGGTATCTTTTAAGCGACTTCCAAAAAAGGAGGAGGTTATCAGTTTGTCGGAATATTTTTTATTTTTGTATGTATGTTACCGCATAACTTTGGACCACGTCAACCGATTTCGATAATTTTTCTTTCGGAAATGTAGTGTCTCAGAGCTGGTCCCATACTAATCTGTCGGTTTTTTTTTGCTAAAATTACTTGTTTAATATATATTTTTGTTATATTTTCCCATTTTATTTGATTAAATTTTATTCTAATTATTAATTTTTTATGTTATAAATTTTTTTTGTAATATTTATTTTTTTTTATTTCAGTTTTGGTTATTGTTTTTAATTTTACTTTAATTGGTAATTTTCTTTAGGTTTATTTTATTTACATTTTATATATTTTTTTTAATAGATAATTTTTTTATGATAATTTTTACTATACATACATTTTTTTTTATTGTTTTTTCCATTGTATTTTTTATTATAATTTTGTATGATATTTTTTGTTATTTCTTTTATTATTTATATGTTTTCCCATTTGAACGATTATTTGAAAACATCATTTAATATATTTTTTTTTTTAAATATTTATTTTTTTGTAATTTTATACACTCTTGTTGCTGCAACTTCCACGCTCCAAAGCAATGTTTCAGCAACATGTGTCTAAGCATATGCATGACATGCAAAGCCATCCAACAACTGGCAGAGAAGTCATTGCACTTTCCGCGTTCGTTTGAAGATATATGTACAACTGCATGCATGCAATACTTTGCTGCATCGTACGCTTTGTTGCTTTTGTTTTTCATTGCATTCTACAACTGCAGCTTAAACACCACTACCGCTGACGGACAGATGGACGGTACAGCCTGGCGTGTTGCCTTTCCTTCCACATGGAACTGACACAATGTACATAGTCTGCTGTCTGGCAGTAAAAGCTTTTGGCGCAGTATCTGTATCGTTCGCTTTATTACCCTTCGTTGCTGCAGCCAAATGTATTGTTGGGGTTCAGGTTGCAGTAGTTCATGCCTCTGTTGCCTATTTTTTGTTCTGCCTCACTCTTCACTGTTGTTGTTAATTGTGTTTTACTGGCATTGTTACATGCGTTATGTATTGCTTTGTGGGGTTGTTGTTGCAGTTTTTTTTTTTTTGTTTAATGTAGCTGTTGCTCCTGTTCCACTAACCACTGCTGAGCTCTTTGCTAATATTTGTATTGTTATTTGTTGCTGCTTAATTTGTTTGTTAGTCTTCCTCAACTTTTGTTTATTTACTGCAAACCGGTTGATTGTTTGCTTGTGCAGCAAAAGCAATCGGCTGGCAGGCAGACAGACACCACATTTTCCCTTGACCGAGGTCACTTTTAGCCAACCATAATAGGCTGTGTGCATCCTTGTATGCAATGAAATTACATGCATATATGGTTGCTTGCATACGCGAAAGTACCTACACATGTATACATACATATGTATGTATGTATGTATGTATGTATGTCGAGGTTGGTGACGCATTAAAAGAGTGAAGTTATATTGACTGCATACAACTTCGCCATTGTATTTGGAACAGGGCGTTTTTTTGCGCTGCGTTGAAGGCAAAACTTGTAATTGGATGCCAACTTTTACATTAAATATCGACTTACAAAAAAAGGTACAGTTAGCTTCGTTACAAAAATGTAAACCAATTAAGTTAGCACAATGGAAGCATCCCGTACTTGTATTCACATTTTTTACTGCTCCGCACGGATGCCATAAATAAAACAGCGTTGTGAGAAACAGGGGTTTGAGTGTGTATGTAAATAATTCGAGTTGTAAGAAAACAAAATTTTGGGAACGAACCACCGCAACGGTTCCGGTCCCATAAGGACGGACGATGATCATTTACTAGCCACATCGAGGGCGACCTAGTAGCCTTAAGTCCGCAGTGACCTTGGTATATTATTTTAGTTTTGATTGCTGTCAAGAATTTGCATAGCGTCAAGGCATTATCCTTGACGAGCCTGGAGGAGATTGTCCTATTAAAATTAAATTGAAAAAAGGAAAAATAATAATATTTACAAAAAAGAAAAATATTTAATGAAAAACGGAAAATACATACATACATCATTTTCCTAAAAATTAAATGAAATTAAAAATATATATATATTTTTTCGTTTTAAAATAATAAAATCTAAGATCTAAAAGAAAATTAAATTAAAAAAAGTAAAAAACAAAACTAAAAAACGAAAACGTTAAATAAAGTTCTAAAAATTGAATGAAATTAAAGAAATCTGTTCTTTATAAAGCAATTGATTCTGAAATTTAAATTTAAGAAAAATATATTAAAAACACAAATACAAATACAAAAGAAAGTCATAAAATAAGTTTCTTAACACGTTGGCTGCCAAAGCCTTTTTAGAATTTTGATCGTTCAGTAGCAATGTCATTTTACAATTTTGGTCACCTGAGGCCAACAACTTATTTTTGTTCTTTTTTGTTTCTTAGTGGCTAAAAATAAGTTTTGACTACTCGCGACTTTATTTTGGTCCCCAATTTTGTAGTTATAACGGTTTTTTTGTGTCGCAAATTTACGATTAAAATACCATTAAAAATACACAGCGGCCATGGGAAATACACCAAAATGTTCACCACAGGCCAGAGAATCCAAATTCCATGTAAAATTCCAAAATAAAATGTACGAAAATGTGCGACGTGGCCTCAGGGTAACATTTAAGTGTCGCACGAAAACGTGCGACGTGGCAGCCAACGTGTTAAAATGAATGAAATTAAAAAAAATATTTTTCTTTTTAAAAATATTTAACCTGAAAGTTAAAAGAAAATTAAATTATAAAAGAAAATTATAAAAAAACAAGTTTCTAAAGAGTAAATGAAATAAAAAATATTTTTATTTTTCTTTTTAAAACAATATAATGCATCTAGATGCTCTAGGAATATTTTTGCATCAAAAAGAAAATTTTGAAAAAATGTCGCTTACGTTATTTTGGCGGTTAGGACTCGATATAATCATTCACTTTTTATTAAGAAACACACACAATCATGAAAAGAAAAGACGAATAAGGACCGCGACGACCAAATGCTTCTATTTTAAAAATTTTTGAATGTTTTTTCAATTGTAAAATTCAAATTCAAAAACTAAAAACATTTGATGTCATCCATTGTAGCAAACACTTGCGCTACTTGCTTTGCTGTCAAAATGAAACAATGCCAAAGCGACGCGAAAGCTGTATGCGACTGAGCCTTAATTCTTGTATTTAGTGCGCTTTAAGCGATCTCTCACTTGCCTAAAATATCCAGCAGATTGAATCAGCGCATCCGGGATAAAAATGTAGGCCCATTAAACGCCTTTTACAAATTTTAAGTCGAAAAAGTAGTGAGCACACATTTTGTGAGACAACATCCTTCCTTGTCCCCTCTTTTCCTTTTCACCATATTCTTATTTTTACCACACAGCTCTCATAAGCTGACGCGTCCGACCATGACATCCGCTGGCAATGTTCATGTCTGCGGTCCTTGAACTGTAAAAAAAAACAGCAACAAAAACTGTTGCAGACCACATATGCTACAATATTCAAAACAAAAACATACAAAGAGTACTCAGTCAGCCATCAAGGCAAAACGCAGGCCGCTAAGCGAATGCATCGCATATTAAGGTTATTGCTTCTTACTGCATGCTGGCCGATTTGTGCGATCGATAACTCTTTGCACACACACATGCCGAGGGAGAGACAAAAATTAAGCATATGTAGTTAAAAAAAAAAAAGTCTGTTGTTGTTGCTGCGCTTAATCGCCGGCTGATGGCTGTTGCGTCTGTTAAGCAAGTCTCGCTTATGGTCGTTTCTTTTTGCATTTCTGGCGTTATTGTTTTTTGCAGTTTACCTTCTTGTATTTTTTATTTTTTTATTTTATTTTTAAACAACCAAAAACTTATATCCACAAATTCAGCGTCGATGTTAGTGAACTGCGACTGGCAACACAATTCCCACAACACTTCAGACGTCTGTAGAACTTGTTTTGTTTGAATTTTTCGCATGAAAACCGGCTACCAAAAAATAAAAAAAGACTAGACTCTTATACACTTACCTTACTTAAATAAATACAGAAATACAAACATACTTTCGTCTGCTTTGCGACGACTGTCTGCTCCGCACATTGCAGCGTCTCAGTCGCCCTAAGAGTAGGGAAGATGTCGGAAGATGTGACGAGTTTGCCAACCACATTTAAAATCACATAAATGAAGCACTAACTCAGCTATACTTACATATACATACTACTTATAGTATACTTATAGTATAGTAGTGTCTCTTGCTGTACTTGCCACGGGTGGAGAAGCGATGTGCGTTGTTGGCTGAAATGTCAAATAAATTTTTTTTCTACCAAATGACTAACAGCAGCTAACTGACACCGCGTTCACAAATTTTCCACGAAATCCATTTGATATTTGCTGCAACTTTCGAGCGCCGCAATTGAGTGCAAATTCAACTTGTTTGGACGCACTACTAAAAGCTACTCTATGACGCATATATACATGGGCTCCCACGAGAAATATAAAACCCAGTGGGAATTTTTGATATTTCGAAAATAGAACTTAATGGATTGAAGATAAGTTGATCACAGTCCTGAAAGGATTTCCCGGCTTTTACTTGTCATTGCAGGTTTAGAGCAGCAGCAGTGCGTCGTATGACAACCCAACAAAGATCCCTTATTGTAGTGTAAAATTTGTAGATTACTGCTGTCTGTAATGGTCGTTGGTTTATCTGTCCCAGCTTAACTATAGGGCCCCCGAGACTTCACAATCGTTCTTTGTGGCTCGCGGGACAGTTGGTCAAAAAGCAAATTTTTTATCGATAGTCCAGTCAAATGAACGAAGTCAACGCGGCTTAATATTTTCCATCAGTTCTCAACTTCAACATTTTAATCTTACGGTGTGGCTTCTTGTGAGACGCTGCAGTCGACTGGCCAACGCTACTACTGTCCGATTCATTATTCGTATAATAACTAGTTGGTACCTCCGTTTGGGCTCTCTGTACCAAAATTCAATCCGAACCGTTTTACGAGGAGAAGCATCGAAAACCGAACCCCGTCAGCATAGGACTTTAACCGTCTAAGTACCAATCTCCTGGTACTGCTGCCAGCCGATTACAAAATTTCGAATGCGGCTAATTTCGATAGCTGAGCACGGGTAATTTCGATCCCTGAGAGCTCAGTGTTTGTGCATGAATACTAATCGCACAATGGCATGTCAGAACCCCCATCACTAGCCCTTGAGAGGTAACGTGTTTAAAGTGCCTTATAAAAACATTTGCTGCAGCAGAGAACGGTCTTCTTTTCGTTTTTTTTTTTATGAAAAGGACCCGGTTTCCCTTAGCCCAATAGCAGTTCGTGCTGGGACAATTCTGTCTGCAATATCCGCAGGCGCCGTGTTCAACATATGTACATATGTTAAGCGTCAGTATAGGTGGGGTTCCTAATGTTCCTCTAATTCCTATTTTACAACGGTAGCTTCTTTTTCCAGTTTCTCTAGAAGATCATTTACAACCTCAATCCAGAGCAGGGGAGAGAGAACACCACCTTGTGGAGTGCTCCTAATGACTCTGCATTGAGCGCAAGCGCTCCCCCCCTCCGCCGCGACAGTTCTGTCCGCCGTAGTAAGCTGCAGATAAGCCTTATTAGGTTGGCCTCTGGTGTGACATTGTTGAAGGCCTCGCGACATCGAAGAAGGCCCCTACTGCATAATCTTTATGCGTGAAGGGCTCGTCTGGCCACTTCACCAATGTATGCAGGGCGATATTTGCCGACCTTTTCTTGCAATAAGCATATTGAGCTCTTGAAAGACTACCACGAGGAATCGCATTTCTTATGTACAGGTATATCAGTCCCTCTAGCGTTTTTAGCAAAAATTTCCTGCTTTAATCAATCCGTTCTTCATGGGGCCTTCTGCCAGACGGATTCGGATTGTGATTATGGACATCTTTCCTCACTTTTTGCACCAATTCTAATTTAGCTATACTACCCCTCCAAAGGACCTAAGTTTATTCCGGGCATATTTGTGCCATGAAAAAGCATTTCCTAAAAATCCTTTTGTCACTGGCAGGCGACGTAAAACTGTGGGTCATAAGCATAAGTTTATATTTTTCGTAGCCTTTCAAATACATCTGACGTTAACAATTTTCTACAGTTCCTTTCAACCACACCCGCTCTGAAGTTCGACTCCCTCACATACATGATCCCAACTTAGTTTGCACATGAAATAGATACGCCCTTCATCACGGACAAGCCGTACGTCCTTCTGTGAATATTGTCCTTGCGCATGACTTTGCCTGGCAGCTCATTGCTTATCGTTCTGCCGCTACTTATTAATACCTTGACTACCTCAATAGAGGACAATCAACTTTGCTGACAGCTTGCGAATGCCAACCACGTTACCGATTTGCCCGTGTCTGCATACATGTCCGCCCGTTGTTATAGCAGACATGGAGCAGCAGCTGTTGTTTTTTTTTTTTGCATGCCATTCCAATCGCCAACGCCGCGTCTGCAACGTTGCTGCCAAATGAGGGCTCTCTCATTCTTTGTGGCCGCTTCGTCCTTCCTCAACTTGCTGCAATGTCCCTGTGTGCGTGCCGCTCCCAAGCAGCGCTGCTTTCCGTTGGCAACTTTGCTTGCTGCGAACGTTCGCGTCGATGTTGGCTCGCCTTTTACTTTTGTGTGTTTTGCTTGCTCCCTCTTTGTATATACTCTAATTGCTTTTTTCATTGCTCTGTGACCGCTTTCACATTTGTCTTTCGTTCATGTACCCGTTAATTGCACTCACGCTATAATAATTACTACTATTTCTGTTGTGGTAGTTGCGTTAATGCTCCTAAATTTATAGTATACTCAAGGCTTTAGTTTGCCGCACATCTTTCTACTCCGCAAGCCTTTTGTCTCACTCGCTGTCAGCACTCATTTCGTCTGGCTGTGCAAATTTGTAGTTTAAGTTCTTTGGCCCCAAATTTATTTGGAATTTCTCTTTTTTATATCCTTTTTACTAGCCATTAAACGAGTTCATTGATGTCGCTTGCTTTTAATGTCCTTTGTTAGTATTCAACATTTTCTGCTTTGACCTCAACTAGTTTTCGGGCGTGCGTTGTTCTGTAGTATCTTTCAATCGTCGCACGCATTTGGAAAGTGAGTTTGCATCGATGAAGTTTTTTGGCGTCTCGTAGCGCTTACTTATTTGATTTTTGTTGTCACGAGTGCCTTAGGTTAAACTACTTAATTTGCAATTTTCTGCATTTGTGTTTATATTTCGTTTGCCTATTGCCTTGGAAAGTTTTTGCTAGCGTTATGACTTGTTTAACCATGTCGCATACTGTGAAACAAATCAAGTTAGGTATTTATTGGGGTTAGGGACCGCTACTATTTAATTACTACATATATCTCAAAGCTGCCTAAACCACCAGAGGGAATCTCTATTGCCTCTCATGCTGACGACTGCTCCATAATGGCGTCCGGGAATGGAACTGATGACTTTTGCTCGAAAATAAACTGTTACCTCACCGAACTTTTGCGCCTACCTCTCTCCCCTACGAAATCCACGGCAAGCCTTTTTACCAACTGTACGAAGAAGGTCAGACTACTGCTGTGTGTTCACGTCGATGGCGAACCAATTCCGACGGTGAATAACTCAAAAATCCCCGGCGGTCTGCTCTTTTTCTCGGCGTATTGTCAATGGAGTACTTAGCCGCAACAAGGTCCTCAAGTCGCTAGCCGGCTGCACCTGGTGCTGGACGTTTCAAAACCATGCAGGGACCTTGTGGTCGCCGGGCACTAGCCGGACGCAGTGGACGAGGCTACAGACATGCCAGAATACGGCACTCCGGACCGCGACTTAATGCCTCCTGATGTCGCCACAACACCACCCACACGACGAGGCTCAGCTGCTGACCATATCAAGGAGCAAAACAAAATGCTCTGTAAGCAGTTCCTAGTAGGGTTCCACAAAAGCGGGCACCCGAACATACACCTATTCGCAGCAGAGCGCTCGCCAAGGCACGTAAGATGGCATCTATACGAACTGGCGGACGAAGTCCAGAGCTTCATAAAACAACCTCTGGATCCCACAGCATATCGGCAGGCCGTAAACGGCATTCACAGGCAGTTGGTCTCAACGTACATCTACTCCCGACCTGTGAATGCCATTTTGGGTACACAACCACCCGACGTGGACGGGATAGAGCTTTGCCTACCTCAGTAGACTCGCACCACAGTAGCCCCACTTCGCTCTGACTATTGCAGTAGGCTTAACTCGTTGTGCAGAGTGAACGCAGATGTGCCCAACGAGTGTCCGGCATGCGGAGAGTCCCAACATGACTCATGGCACATCTTCGCCTGTTGGAGTTGCGCTTTTTCTGGTTCGCCCGTTAGGTGAGCCTGATGACAAGCCTCTAAAACAACAACAACAAACGTTATCAGCGCCTATTAATCACCACTAACTCTTATCTCTATTAAATTAATTAATTTAATGTCTGCGAATAATATCACTTATTAAATTTGCATACACTTCTAATATGTCCAAACAATAGGTATATTCGTCAATATAGTCTCTAAGCATATTTATCTATGATTAAGCCGTTTCTACTTAATTATGTATTTTCGCAAATCCACACATTTTTTACTAATATGTATCAGTCTTAATGTCGGCGTTAAATTAAGATCAAAAAAGCTCACAATTTATTATACATACATAGCGTGCTAAAGAAATTACGCAATTTCCACTTAGTTATTATTAGATTCCTTCGCCCTATCGTATTACAATGTACGTACATGCATTCAAATTTTGTTGGCCATGTTTGATGAAATTCCAATTACTTTTGGTTTATTACTTTATACACAGTACTTGCCGCCTTGCGCCTTCTATGTACATATATAATTACCACCATGCTTGGCTTTGGTTTAAAAAGTATGCAAAATTTAATTAGTTTCCCTCACATGAATAAATAGCAGCGACTAGGAAAATTCGCATAGCAACCCAAATTAGGCGCCTAGTTGCTTGCGACCAATTCCGGCATATTAAGCGTCCAAGTGCTACAAATGAGTAAGAGTTTATTTCGGCAAATTTACATACATACATACATGTGTACATATATGTATGTGTATATGCATATTGCATACTATGTGTATTTCTTACTTGCCTATTTATTTCGCCATTTGCAAAGCCTAAAGTAGATTCTTAAATTTCGATATGCTTTAATACCCAAAACAGATGGGTGTTGCGTCATTGTAGTTATGATTTTTTTTTTATTTGTGGATATGCAAACAAAAGTGTTCTTGTGGTTTCTGATATCAATGTCCAACACTGGTTACTCAACAAAAACAAATGCAATAAACTATGAAAGAGGATGTCTGCCTGGCCGACTTTGCCGAAGGTAGTAGTACTAAGTAGTAAAGGGGGTCTGATTTTTTTACGGAGGGTTAAAGTGGAAATTTTGGCCGAAAGATTTATTTTATTGAAATTATAATTATTGTTCTCAAACTTTTTCAGTGAAATTTACTAGAACTTTTTGGGGCAACATTTTAGTTATCTAGCTCTTACCTCAATGGGTCTTTTATACACATTTACTAGGCGTCACCGCATAAAAAAAAAGTATCCTTTGCGCTATATATAAATACGTAATTTATCACCGATCCGAATACTACGATTATAAATGTATGTGGGGGTAAATCAAGAATAAGTGCATAAAACAATTATAAAATTAGCGGGCATTTTTCATAAGAATTTTCAACCCTTTTACTTCTGCCATGATAGGTCTTTTTGACCCTTGTTGCAAGTAGTTAAGTATGACAGTTAAAAGTTTAAAATGTAGAGTTGACCGTCACTTGCTCCGGTCACCACGGAGCTGTTACCACAGTTAAGTAGCACTTGTCTCTAATCCTTGTCTAATCCATTTCCAACCCTTTCTAAAGTAAGCAGTAAGGATTGCTAAAGTAAGTACTAAATATTAGACATCGCTTCGATAAGAATTAGAGACATGAGCCACCTAGCAGTAGAGGGGTTTTATTTTTTTTTTAATTTCGAATTTTGTGTCGTTATTGCACCGGACCATCAATCAAAATGAAAAATGCATTTTCAGTGCTTATAAGCGAGAAATGCTGTAAGTAACAATTTTAATTTAAACAGCCTGCTAGTAAATTATATCGTCACTTTGACATTGAAAACGCTACCGATATGTACATATGTGTAATTCAATCGTTCTTGCGTTTCACGCGAAAATGCAACGATGCGTAAATGTGCATCGCGTGGCGTCCATGGAATGACGACGACGCCTCAGCGCACAAGTACAAATCAAATTGCTGATATAAGCCCACTTGGTGACAAACGTTAATGATTTCCTGTAATTCGTTCAAGTGTGACTTTAATACACATAAGCGTGTATGTGGCTGTGGTTTTTTTTTACACAGTGTGTGCTAAAAGTAAACGAACCTAATCAAATATATATACAATTGGTAAATCAAAGAACCGTTTATATGCAACTTCTCGAGATTCTTAACTCATGATTGTTTTTATACACTTTTACCGATTTTGTTTTTTAAACGCAGCTTATTTGAGTAGAGTTTTATCTGAGTGCAGTTTTTTTTTGTCATACTCCGCAGCATTCCGTTTTTAGGTTTATTAAAAATGGAATAAAAAATAATTTGTTAGAAATGTTCTCTTAATTTTCACGATCTTTCTTCGAAATTAAGTTAAAATTAAACTTCTCCGATGCGTAACAGTCCAGATTTCAGCTGCAACATCAAGCGAAACTACAGGAATCGGAACATTGTGATCTTGACGGACAGCCAAGGTCTATTATGGCCATTAGATCTCAGCAAATAACATCTAAGCTGGAGTGCCTTAATTAGCTGAACATTATTGGTCTCACCAATTGAGTTTGGGTTCTGGTACACAATGGTATTAAAAATAATGAGATCGCCGTTAATCTTCCAAAGAAAGAAACACCAATCCCTTTCATCGGCTGAGAGACTTTGCAGGACGGATATCGGAACTGCGTAGCGCATTTTTCGACGGTGTCCTGAAGGCGCGTTGAAATCCAAAAATGTTTGGCTCAATACAACAATTTTTCTCGGATGCTGTATATCCACTATAATCCATTAACGAGGTCGCAGTTCCATATTCAATAATACAAAGATTAATCATTTCATAACTTCGATTACTTTTTGCACATACTGTATATGATGTTAATGGCGACGTGTTGAATACGATATGGTTTTTAGTCGCGGCCCATTGTTCGCTTGTTTTATTTGTTTAATTTCGTTGCTTGCTGCAATAAATTTTACTTTATTTATTTGCTTTAATATTAATTTCGCCTGACGTAAAGTGCTGGCTCTTTTTAGTTATGTAACTATCTTATCCAGACTTTTATCATCACTTTGGCTTAATAAGTGCCTTAAATTTTCAATGAATTTATATTACCAGTGGTATCTATGTGCGTTAGAGTGGTCCGAAAACACACTGGAAAATCAACCTTTTGGCATTTTCTTGCGGCCACCCGCAGAATTATAGAAAATTGAAAATAATAAGACCCGTTATTTTTATTTATTTCGAAATAGGGACTTTGAAGTTTTCCATATTTTTTATATGAGGAAAATAATTTTTCTCATAGAATAAAAATATTTATTTTCAGAAATCTTCCAACAAAAGCGTTATGATGTAAATTTAACTCTAAAATTTTACTAACTATTTTTTCAAAATGTCCGTGATGTGGTTACGAACGCGTAAAATAACAAATTTTTGTAAATAACACCGTGCGACAAAAACCACAAAATTTTAAAAGGCGCGAGAAAATCAATGATTTCACGAAGCTAGGGACAAAATATGTACACTAGACGACAATTGAAAGTGTACACCATGTTCTAATACAATATTCACAATTTTTTCATGAAAATTCTTTGCATTTATTATTTATGAAAATATACTTCATTCTATAATACAAACCATATAAATCAAAGTTTCACACTTTATATAAAGTTCACAAAAATTCAACAAAAGTTCATAAAAATTTTAAACTTTTAATTCAGAATTTTTTGCAGTCTCAAAAAAATTTCAAAGCGATTTTTTTCGCCGGTGGAAACATGCGCTTCATTAGGCTAAATTTAAATGGGTTACAAAACTGCATACAAACACAAGAATTTTCTCGGCGCGCTGAATGCAAAATCGAGCTCTGTTAACCTCCATCACGTCAGCTTCGAGGTCATTTGCAGGTCAAATAGGGAAATTTATTCAATAAAAATAAAAATGAAATTTTGTTTTTGTTCTCACTGAATGCGAATATGGAGTTCCCTTGATTCTTCAAGGTCATCTACAGGTCATGCCAAGGTTTATTCAATGCCAACCAGACGTGATGGAGTCTAACATAACTCGGATTCGCCTTTAGGCGTCGAATAAAATAGTTTGGTTCAATATGCAGAAACTTGTTTTTGTAAATCTGTGTAACGAATGCAAAAAATTGTTCATGAAAATAATTGTGAATATTATAGTAGAACAAGGTGTATACTTTCATGTGTCGCCTAGCGTATAGTAGTAAAATTGCATTTTAAGTGTTTTTTTTTTTAGTTTAAAAAAATAATTTAAAAAATGCAGTGCAATATAGAATAACAAATGAAAAATAAAAATCTTTAGAATAAAAAAAAAAACACAAGGACGAAGGTAGATATTGAAAAAGCCCTTTTTTAAATTAAATTTATCCATATATTAGTCATTCGCATTTAATTTTTTTCAAAAATAAATATGGGAGATTTTCAAGGATGTTCAAGGATAAAATTTTAAAAGGACATTTTCAATGCTTATTCGTCCATGTGTGTCGAAAAGAATTTTCCTTCTTGAATTGTACCATATTTTTATCCTACATTGCACTTTTTTTAATTTATTGAATTAATCATCTGCTCGAAATTTCAAAGTCCTTAAAAAAAAATTCTGATGTCAGAGAGAAAAACTAAAAACGCAATTTTTTTACATTTCGCTCCTATTGGCGAATGTTTTGATTTTGTGGTTTGTAGAATTTACTGTCACACGGTCTAACAGATGAGATTATCGGCTAAGAAAAATTTGTTAGTAGCATTTTATATATGCATCATAGTTTTATTGGTTGAAGATTTCTGAAGGACAGTATTTTTATTTTAACGATTTTATAGCAATTTTACTGAATAAAAAAAAATACTTTTCGCATGTAAAATATATAAAAAAAACTTCTAAGCCTTGGCGGCACGGTAAAATGTTAACCGATTTCAAAATAAAGAACACGGGCCTCCACATTTTTGATATTCTTCAGTTCTGGAGGCGGCTGAAAAAAAGAAAATTGGTCCACCCTAATGTAAATACATACATATTGTTACTTTAGTATGAAAAGGGCGTATCACACATCGTTGCTGAAATGCAAAAAAGCCACAACCAACTAAAATTTTTTATTGCATAAAACTATGTCGGGACTTATAACTCGATGAAATGCATTATAATCAATCAAAAAGTGAATTTTAGTTAGTTAGGCTTTTTGTATTTCAGCGACGATATGAGTTACGCCCTTTACATACTATACTAATGATATACCATCCCGTTGCCACAATTTCTATACTGGATTTTCATTATGTATGTATGTATATATGTATGTACATATGCACATGTGTATGCATGTACATATATAAATCAAAAAAAGTGCAATGCTCTACATGGGAAAATGGGAATTTTGCACTTGCACAAGCGTGCGTTCCACTTGGTTTGCTCGTGATATTTTCTGCTTACGCTCGCGTAAATTTTCATTTAATGACGCGTGTGTAATATTTTTTTAAATTTATTTTTATTTATTTATTTTTTTTTGTTTTATTGAATTACAAAACAAAATTCAATATTTGTTTACTGCCCGCGAAAGCTGCTAGGCAGCAGGCGACCACCACCAGTTCATCAAGCCCCGGCGTCGTCTCACGCGCTTCATTCAGCCCGCTAAGCGCACGCGATCACTACCAAAGTTGCTGATTCGGTTTCGATTTCATTACAATTTTTCTGTTTGACGTAGCAGTTTTGTGTCGCCGGAGACATCACTGGGAAATAAATATAAAAAGTTTATAAATTACCATATTTAGATATACATAATGTTTGATACTGAATTTTTTACTACTTACATATTTGCTCTTAACGAAACTTTTGACTCATCATCTGTTTTTCCTTTTCATTTTTAACTTGCAGGTAAGCATTGCTACTTAATTTTGGAATTATTGAATGTCATATTGTAAATCGTAAAAGGTAAATATTGGAAACTAGTTAAACTTGAATTTGAAGCACATACTACTAAGTGAAATCCACATTAAAAACCTAATTGAATCCAAAAACTTAATAAAAAATTATTGCCGTAATAGTACACACTGTTGAGAAATAAAATTTCCCTTAAGGCCGTTGTCACAGTGGAGTCTTAACTCTCATTCGGGGATAAATGTATTTTCTATACAAAAAGGAAAAGTTAACTGCTAAAAGCATTAGAGCACCATCATAATATATAGATACATATGACATATCCAAAACCATAAATACGTACGATTTATACCTACGTCCATGTCATAATATAGCCAGTACAGTGCGCCAATCTATCTTTGTAATTAACCGTCCAACAGGTTCATAAATCTTGCGTACCATAGTTTTCCTGAGTGCCCTCAAAGCTCTCTCAGCCTCTTAGGAATCTCGGTCCATTAATAAAGCGTAATTTTTATTTGTCGATAAAGGGTTCAGCTTTTCAAATAGACCATCGAGCCAAAAGTAACAGCTGTTTGGCAAGAGATATTCTTCGCTTTATCTCCAGGGCAACTTTTAAAGCTATATCCCCCAACTAGACACACATAAATGAACGTGTGTCAAGTTAGCACTACACTTTTCGAAATTGGAAAAGTTAACTACGGCATTAATTGTAGTGTTTTTGTTGTAAATTTGTTGTGGAAAGAAAAAATTTGTAGCTCTCGTTTTTTAAGAAAAAATGGTATGTAGTGCTAACTTGACACCATACACCTAGTCGATAGAATTGAGATATTGAAAATGTTATAACGGCATTAATTGTAGCTTTTAGCTTTAAAATTTGTTGTGGAAAGAAAAAATTTGTAGCT
>NW_016157136.1:371409-418813 GCF_001687245.7 Rhagoletis zephyria | reverse complement strand
AGCTACAAATTTTTTCTTTCCACAACAAATTTTAAAGCTAAAAGCTACAATTAATGCCGTTATAACATTTTCAATATCTCAATTCTATCGACTAGGTGTATGGTGTCAAGTTAGCACTACATACCATTTTTTCTTAAAAAACGAGAGCTACAAATTTTTTCTTTCCACAACAAATTTTAAAGCTAAAAGCTACAATTAATGCCGTTATAACATTTTCAATATCTCAATTCTATCGACTAGGTGTATGGTGTCAAGTTAGCACTACATACCATTTTTTCTTAAAAAACGAGAGCTACAAATTTTTTCTTTCCACAACAAATTTACAACAAAAACACTACAATTAATGCCGTAGTTAACTTTTCCAATTTCGAAAAGTGTAGTGCTAACTTGACACACGTCATAAATGAGTTAAGTTTCTCTCAACACAATATTCGGTAACTATAAAAAAAAAAATATTTTTAGTTGGCGTAACTTAACTATTTTCTGAGTGCAATTGAGGCCTCCCGGTGATGTCTTCTCGAAAGACGAGAGCTTTGATTCTCGCTTGGCTATCACTGATTTGGTTAGCTTCCCGTTGGCCGCGATATTCTACCTCTAGCTGATCCCTTTCGCAGTGTTCGAGATGTCTGTGTACTTAAATGGATATGCCTTTTCATAAATGAGGTACTGTTTTGCCGCACAATTCAATCCTAGACTTTGTCTTAAATACTATAGTTCGCGGCATATTTGCTCTCCGGACATGTCTTTATGAAACAAATTCCAGGAACTAGTCCCGTTCTTGAAATCATTAGATTGCTGCCTATTTTCGGATACAAACATATGTCCAATGTAGAATCAAATGAGTCTTTTTCACTGAATAGGATGAATCTGGAGGCATGGTGTCACAGTTTCTGCCCTACCAAATTTGTGTGCCCTCATGGTAGCTATAATACACAAATTAAGAATGCTGCAAATTTTTTGTATCTGAATCGCATTTCTGTGCTTGCAGTTTTGTGGGAGACCCAGCAACTAGATAGAGGAACAGGACATTCCTGTAGCTCGTTTCTGTAACAATTCTCTACCAAGGCGAATTGAGATATGAATTCGCCGCCCTGTTGTCTACTGCTAATTAGTAGGTGAGAGTGACGTATTTTCTCTACCAGTAGAGAAATAATCGGTAGAGAAAAGTTACAGAAACGGGCTACTGGTGCATATCCATAAATCATAGCGCTCGTCCCGGTTACCAGGTTCGTCAACATGAGGGCAGGCTTTTATGCGTGGTTTCTGCTTCTTTACATTGAATTTATATTTTACCTGGTGGTTTAGTAAGGCACTCGCAACTCATTTTGCCGTGATCTAACAGTACCTAGTAGGCCTGTTCTTGGACAGGAAGCTGTCATCGAAGCCAAACATTAAGAAAAAGGCAAGAAAAGCATCAGTTGTCTTATACTGCTGTAGGAGAGCTATCTATTGGCAAAAGATGGGGTCTCTCGCTCAAAGTAATTTATTGGCTCTATGAAACCACAACCTATTTTCTTTTAGGGGGCGCTTTTCGAATGGAATTCACCAGAGAAGGCTAAGCGACTAGAGCGGATAGGTGGCAGCTGAGCACAGCTTTACCCTTCTGTGATTCACTCTTGGGCCATTGGGCGTTATGTTAGCTCAGCAGACGCTGGGGAGACTGCAAGATCCCTCTGGTCTGAAGGGGAATGGGGCTGCAATGTTTTTAGGTAAAGAAAAGAAAAAAAAAATTAAAAATGTTACTTTTGTTTGTCGGTTTTGAAGGTCGGTAGTAAGGTCATCGAATACTGGTTTCAGTTAAAAAAAAAATGTATATATATTTGAAGGTAATTTTAATGGTCAAGACAACTCCTGTTGCAAGTGTTCGGCTCAGCTGTGGGCGACGGTTTCCACAGGCCATTGTGAAATTGGTATTCACGCGGTAAGATTGGTATTCACCTACCTGATTCCTCCTGCAGAAGCAGCCGAAAGGATGATGAGTGGAAATTATTTCCTTTTAGACGACCCAGCCTTCGCGAGGCTAAGGTGGAAACATTTTGGATCACACTTTCTGACTTATCCTCAGGAGCGAGTATTGTCGTTATCGGCTCACGACGTTTTGTCGACCAAGTAATGATCTCCGTTCAGATTTTATCGACAAATTAAAATATATTTACAAAAGCAAAAGGCGATAAACTGTATTTCGTTTGACGTCGATTGTTTACATAAATTGCATGAATTTGATAAAAATCGCGAATGACGTTAATAAAAGTTCTTGGAAACTGCTGCGCCACGCTGTCAAGTAAATTACTGTGAAAAAATAAACAAGAGGAAAGCTGAGAATGTTCTAAAATTAAAAACCAAAAAAACTGTTTCTTGATGAACAACACACATGCAAACAACGCATGCGAGTATGAGTGTGTGTTGTTCGACTCCCACAAATTGTCGCGACAAGTAAATATGAATCTTTTACGTTCGCCACAGCCTGGCTAAAAATAAAATAAATTATCTTACATGTGTACAATTGTATTTATGTATACATATGTACATACGAACATATGTATTTGTACTTTGCAAATTTTTTTTTTAATTAATTTGCCATTGACATGCAATACAACAAATAGCGCTGCTAACGGGCGGCCAGGCAGGCCAAGTGGCAACTCGTTACATTGCAAATTATGTACACAGAGAAATAGTAGAGTGCTCATCAAATACATACATCATACATGTCACTCTACATTCGACATTATCTACCAAGAAATCATTGAAGCAGACGACGGATTTCCTTGCTCGCTGTGTTACGAGGTGGATTATGAGCAGTAAATTCAACTCTTAATCAAAGAAAAACAGCACTTGTATAAGAATTGCCAATAAATATATGTATATACTACTTATCAGTATCGGCGGGTCAATTTCTATGGGCGATTTTTTCGAACAGAAGGATTCTTCGTGTAATTCTAAGAAAATTTGCCTCAGCAACCCTGGCTATATCTAAAATCAATTTAGAGTTTGCCAAATTGCGCAAATAGTTTTCTTAGCATTTTGCTGTAGTGTCGTAAAGAAGTGCTTAGATTTTTTATAAAAAATTACCACCAGAGGGCGCCAACAGTGAATATTTTGACATTTTCGTCGAAGCCAATTTCCGCAATTTGGTAACGTCCAAATTGACTCTAGACCGATAGTTTCTTCTGCAAATTTGCTTCGAATAACGCGTAGAATCCGCCTATGCTTTACGCGCATAGTAAAAAAAAAGTTGACCCGCCCTAATGTATGTACTTAAATTCATATCAATACGTCAGCTAAGCGCGCTGTTTCTAAGTTTTTTCCAGTACTAGTTCATAAGTACTAGTGGATATTAGTCCGACCTCAGTTTTTATCTGTCATATTCTGTCACCATTTAGTCCAAAATATTAAGTTGATGGCTATAGAGCTATTTTCCGATCTCTTCATCTCGCTGGGCCTTTTAGGCCCAATTGCCACATTTTTGATTGAGACAAAATGCCTTTACTTGCTTTTATTGCAAAATTAAATTTGTATGGACAGTTAAATATCTTCGTTATGAATGAAAAATGGCCTTAATGCTTTCCTTTCCGAATTTTTTCGACGTACGAAATATTATTTTCAGTTTGAGTTCAAATATTCTTCAAAGTTTAAAGTTTTAAGGTCTTTTTATGATTGGCATCAAATGAATATACAATATACATACATATGTATTTTTAATAAATAATTTTTTTTTTTCTGATTTTTTTAGATTTTTTTTTTATAAGACTACGTGTGATTACGTGCCGCACTGGGCCTTAAAAGTAATTTTTTTTATTTTCGAAGGTGCTTAGAAAGCACCTTCTCATGGAAATTTTATTTATAGTCTTATAAGCCGAGTCTACAAATAGCGCACTTTCTTCAATAGGTGAACTAATTCTTATAAATTTAACTGAATTCAATTTTTCAAATAGGTGGGAACCCGCTTGAAACATATTTTCAACAGTAAGATTTCTTAAACCTCTTTAGGTTAATAGCCGCAGTGTAATATTTCATCTACTGTATCAATTTAATTTAATTAAATTTTTCAATCATGTGGCAACCCTCCTGGAAAGATTTTTGACAGTAAACTTTCTTCAACCTCTTTAGTTTAATACCCATATTCTATTATTTAATTTATTTTATCAATTTAACTCAATCAAATTTTTCAAACATGTGGCAACCCTCCAAATTAAATTCCAATTTTTAAAACGGTGGCAACCTTCCACAAAAATATTTCCAGCTGTAAGCCTTCTTAAATGTCTTTCTTTTGACAGCCACATTGAAATATTTACTTTATCATATCAATTTACTTAAACTTCTATTTATCTACAGGTGGCAACACTCTAATTTTTTTCTTTCTATATTTTAAGTTAGACTTCTAGGAATGCATCGGTGAAAACTGCGTTCAATTCCATGCATTAGTTTTCGAGTTATAGGCGTACAAACATAAGACAGACAGACAAAAATGGTAAAAATTGTTGATTTGGCTTCTGTTCTGCAATAATTTTTCTTTAATATCTATAATATACAGACATCTGCCCAACGCTCTCCACAAAAATATCTAAAAAATCAGTGGTAATTTTTAGCGATTTGAAACTTGCTTTTTTTAGACTAAAATTGAGTGGGCTACAAAACTGCATACCCGAAAATTTTCTAAAGATTCTGATTAAAAAGTTTGAAATTTTTATGACCATTTTTTTAAGTTTGATTTTTTTTTTTTGAAATCTCTGCAGGCTTTGAAACTTTTATTTATGTGGTTTTTGTTATAAATTGAATTATGTTTTAAATGAAAATTATTAAAAATAAATAAGTAAACTTGCGGTTGCAAACAAAATCATTTTGAATTTCGGTGCTAATTCATTGACCGCAGCTGTATGTACCTCTGAGATCGTATGTACAATTTTTATTAACAGAATGCAATAAGGCAATAATAAAATAGGGGATTGAAATATGTTCAACAACTTACGGAAACCTTTGTCTTTTAAAAAACCCGAATAACTCTGTAATTTTTTGTGAAAAGTTTCATTTTTGAGATGTCTTTAAAATATATATTTTCTCTCACTATTTATAGCGACGAAACAGTAACCAATTCACATCCCACGCTTTTTGAGAAAAACAGTTTTCTATTATTTTTTTTTTTTGGCTTTTCAGCCAACTTTTATTTAAATGTCCTTTTTGAAAGATTAGACTTCTTTACAACATGTCTCAAAAGTAAATCTGTAACCAAAATATTTAACTTAGAGCAGGGGTACTTTTTTATGGAAGCAGCATTTTTTCTAGGATATTTACGTACATACATACATACATACTATATGCAACAATCTTTTTATTAATAGACCCTCACTGTAATGTCAAGTTGTCATCGTAAGTTTGATTAGTTCTGTTGGTGATTTGCCAGCTAAAGCCTGCAGATGACACGTTGTGTATCGTGCGGTGTACATATGTTTTATTGTTGCTGGTTATTGCAAGCTTCTGCTGTTTGACGTACATGCAAACAACTAGGAAATGCCTTAGGTGCTTTCGAGATACTCAAACTTTGGTTATATGATTATTTTGCTGTCATTATCATCTCATAAATTTTTCGTGGTGTCTATAAAGTCTTCGCTAAGAGAAGTTGGCATTGCTGGTTTCTAGCATGGGTGACTGGATACATTTATGTAGGAAGTGTATGTAAGATTAGGGCAGTGGTTATACTGAAAAAAAAAGTTCATTTATGTCAAATAAATATATTTCTCTCAACACAAGATTTGGTACATAACAGAAACCAAAACGAATGTGCTTACGAGTCACGAGTTACATTTTTCAACAAAAACGTGTTTTTGGTGGAAAATGCTGCCACACTCATCCTATGGCGTTTTCGTTGCTAAAAAAGTGTTGCCTTCTCATTGCCCTCTTCTTAGTATCTGTGCGTAGAAGTCAAATAGAAGGTAACCCTTTTCGGTAGAAACGAAAACGAAAAGAACAACATTCCATCGCGAAATTGTATTTAAATGACAACTTAAAAAAGACACAATAAAAAGTCTAAACAGCTAGCGCCCATATATCTGTAGCCGCGTATGTCGCGTATACGCCACGTAATATCATACACAGGCAGCTAACACGTTCACCCGCCCGCCTTAACTTAAAATTCATATTCAGGGTATTCATCTAAATGCGTAAATGCATCGTAACTGCTCGTAACCTCCTAAATAAACCGGTTTTCCATACAAAATTAAGTAAGTTTACGAGGCACGCGTTTAGATGAAAAAGTAATAACCATCGAATATTTTTCTACCGTATTTCACATGCACAAATACATGCATTAATTTCTTCATATGTGACCTGATCTACGAAAAGGGAGCTTACGTGCGAAAACTAGTTTTCTGTGAAAAAGCTGTTAAAAGTAAGCAACTCGTTTCGTCAGTTTCTCATTATCTCGTTAATTGTTCTCCGCGCCGGACGTCCAGTAAGTGTTGTTGTTGGTCCAGTAAGTGTTGTTNAGGAACCAGGTCCAGAAGAGAAGATGATACCGAACAAACTCTTCTCAAGGAAAACGACAACAAAGAAAAATACATAAACTACTCAGCATTATTATTTTTGGCCCATAATACGTTTTTCTAGTGTATAATCATGTCTTTATAGCTTATAATTCAATGTATTTTGTTCATTACCAATAAATTATATTTTGTCGTATTTTTACTCTTCTTTCTCTACATTTTTAGTACACTTCTAAGCAAGTTAGGATTTTCTGCTTTTCACCACGTGAAAAAGCATCTCATCTTCCATCCGAATCAACCAAAAAGTGAAAATTGATTTTTTGACACCTAAGCCCCATTTCCGTAGACCAGGTCACATATATATAACAATTTCAGAATGAATTTCGAGTGGGCCAATAAAAACTGTAAAATTGTAATTGTAATCATTGTAACTTTTTGAAGTGAAACTTCTTTAGCGGCGGTTGGTTGGTTGGGAGTAAATTGGCAAATGCAACGGAAATTGCACACGGAAGGGTGCAACGGAAATTGCTCACGGAAATGGTTGGAAGGGAAACAAGTGCTTCTTAAATGTATGCACATGGTATTCATTAAAAAAAAAACCGTGCTAATAAAAGGTAAAAAATAAGATAAAGACCAATACAAGAATGAAACTAAAGTACATAGATAGATAAAAAAGGATACAGGCAAAAGTAAAAATAAGAACATAGATGCGTAAAGATAAGTGCGAAAATGAAGACTAAGGTAAATTTAAACGCTTTACTTATATAAGGGCAAAGGTGAAGGGGAAGATTTATATGAAGAAAATGATAGCATAATTGTAAAAACAAAGATAAACATAATGAAAAGGATGAGGATGAGTATACCGATCAAAGTAAAGATGAATATAGATGAAGAAAGATTAAAATAAAGGTAATTATAGAAAGAAGGACATAGATAGAGACACAGACTCAATCTGAAAACTATTTCCGGATTCGGAACTTATCGTTATAATAATCGATGTTTTTATCGGTTTTGTTATCGATATTTTTTATCTATTTTGTTATCGAAATTTTTATAGATTTTGTTATTGATATTTTTATTGATGTTATCGATTTTATTATGGATAATTTCGGAACCTTTCGATATAATAAGCCATATTTGTATCGGGTTTCTTATCGATATTTTTTTATCGATTTTGTTACCGATATTTTTATCTATTTTGCCAACGATATTTTTGTCGATTTTGTTATTGAAATTTTTAACGGTTTTGTTATCGAATTTTGTTATTGATGGGTTTTATCGATGTTGTCGATATTTTTATCGATGTTGATATCGATATTCTTAATAGAATTAATAATAATAATAATAATAATAATAATAGATTGGCGCTTCCACACATGTTAGTGTTTGGCCGAGCTTCTCCTCCGATTTGTGGCGTGCACCTTGATGTTGTCGCACAAAGTGGAGGGGCCTACAGGTTTACGCCGACTCCGAACGGCGATTGTATTTTTATGAGAAGCTATTTTTCATGGCAGAAATACACTCGGAGGTTTGTCATTGCCTGCCGAGGGACGACCGCGTTTAAGAAAAAACCTTTTTTTTTATATATTTTTTGGGATGTTGCTTTGGCCAGGGTTTGAACCCAGGTGCTGCGGAGTGGAAGCGCGCACTGCTTACCACTACACCACAGCGGTTATAGATATTTGGCCAATATTTTTATCGATTTTGTTATCGACATTTTTTGTAGTTTTTTTATCGATGTTTTCATCGATTTGGTGATCGATATTTTAATCGTTTTAACACTAAAATTGTTCAAATACTTGCTTTAATTTTTAACCAGCTTCATAAGAAGGAGAAGGTTATCAATTCGTCGGAATATTTGTATTTTTTGATTTTTTATTGTTTATGTATGTTACCGCATAACTTTGGACCACGGATTTCGATCATTTTTTTGCATCGGAAAGGTAGTGTCTCAGAGGTGGTCCCATACTAATCTGGTTTAGATCCGATCATTGGATCATGAAATATATATATATATTTTTTGTTTAGTCGTTTTTTTTTTGCTAAAAATTACTTGCTTTTTAGCCGACTTCACAAAAACGAGAATTCGTCGGAATATTTTTATGTTTTATTTTTTTATGTATGTTACCGCATAACTTTGCACCACGTTAACCGATTTCTATAATTCTTTTCTTAAAGGAAAGGTGTTACCGTACTAATTTGGTTTAAATTCCATCATTGGATCATGAAGAAATTAACGATAATCTTAAATTTGTATATGAGAATTGAAGTCGGTTTTTTTTTTTTTTGTGTTTAAAGTTACTTATTTATCGTACTTTTTTCTGGAACAACTCGCGGGAATTGCTCATTTGCATATACGAGAATATTTGCACATTGGTAGATACATATTGGCTCCATAAAATGCATCCCTAAATAAGAGCATACCATTATCTTTTTTAAGTAGTTTTTCTACCAACTCGATTATCAATTTAATTTATGTTTTCGAGTTAGGTTATAATGCGTGTTTGGGTCGGAATAGTAGGGAATTATACTGTGCACAACTTGACGGTTTGAATGAAGCAATCAAGGAAGACCGACCAAAATTGGCCAACTTAAAAACTGTTGTGTTCCATCATTACAATGCCAGGCCGTACACCTATTTGACGACGGGAAACAAATTGACGAAACTTGATTGGGAAGTTTTAATGCATCCACCGTATAGCCCGGACCTTGCACCATTTGACTTCGATTTGTGTTTGCCTCTGCAAAACTCTCTCGATGGTAAAAAATTTGCCTACCGAAGAATCCTGTAAATCACTTGGCCAAGTTTTTCAGAAGTTCTACACCGATGGAATTATAAAGCTACCCGAAAAATGGCAAAAGATCAAAGATAGTATGGCCAATATGTGCACTACATTAAAATTGACTTTCAATACATTAAAATTGATTTAGCAAAAATTTACCCAAAAATTCGCGGAGACTTCATATCACCTAATATATGTTTGTATGTATGCCCATTTGGTCTGCGCCAGTGAAGGGCATACTGCTCTCTAGCGCGCATCCTCCGTACCAAGGTTGATGCTGACACCCATACCAATATTCTGGCTAGAAGGGATGTAGAAGTCCATTGCCCTGGCGGCTACCTCGCGATTGATTCTGTTGAAAGTGTTTTCACCGGCTCGTAAAATTTGTAGGTGTACCTACAAAAATTACGCACAGGATAAACAAATTACCATGCTGTTCAGAAAACTATTTTAATCAAAATAAAAAAATGCCCATCTCTCAATTTGACTGGAAATATTTTTAATTAATTAAAAACTATTAATAATTTCCACTTCGCACAAATGTACAAAAATACAAGTGGTCGTATTTTTTTGAAACTTTACTCCCACAACAAGGTCACGGTGATTTCAAAAATTTCAGCCAAAATCGCTTAGGCAGTTAGCACGCCAATAATGAAGATTTCAAAAATGAAATCGGCTTTTTGTACCGAGATCCGAGATTTTAGTACCGATAACCAATTTTGAGAAAATTCCATTTTATAGTTATTTCAAAAATTTAATTGTTTTTTGTACCGGTTAACAATTTCAGAAACCCGAGTTTTTAGTACCGGTTATCAATTTTGAGAAAAGCCCAATTATTGTTTACAATTATTTCAAAAATGAAATCGGCTTTTTCGTAACGGTTACAAATTTCTTAAAATCCGAATTCTTAGTACCAATTTCATAAAAGGCGGAATGGTCCCACCCATTTTAGACCGTACGGGTTGATTTTTAAAAGTCGAAAGCAAACAAAGCGTCGACCTTTGCCTTGGTGCCTGGGAGTATATACGAAAGGAACTGTACAACCCTCGGCAGACGATGACATGCCTGCTCGCAAAACCATTTGCGGTTCGGAGGAGGGTTAAAATCTTAGGTCCATTTGTGTTACAACATAAAGACGCGCACCACAAATTTGAAGAGAAGCTTGGCAAAAAACTTAGCAAAAATGTGAGCGCCAAATGTTTACTTATTTATACATCAATAAGCAGAGGTTTCCAAAAGTTTGTATTTTGCTAGCTGTCAATAGTCAACCTGCCCACGCCCAAGCGCCAGCCTCAGTTTTCTTGATCTGCTCTTTCAACATGAATGAAAACTGTTACTTTCCACAACAAGGAGTTCACTGTAAACTACTTAAGTTTCGAGGCTTCTTGTTCCGAATACTACAGGTACATACTTACCTTCTGACTCTGAAAAAGTATTGCCAGGTAGTGCATATCCGCATTTTCCCATATTTTACCGCTAACTATTCAGTTTTTCAACATTCAATGTCAAGCCATTGTAACGCTCGAATGAGCTTTCAATTGTCATTCGCGTATGGTATTAAAAATTCACATTTTTATTTATTAGTTGCATGAACATTGAAACCATCCATTGGCCTTAGCATTTCCAATTGCAAAACGCTCACTGCTTACTTAATTCCCACCAACTTCCTGTGACAGCGCAGTGTCTCTGCGGCGCTGCACCTCGCCCGCTTATCTTGTTCCTGTCTTTCGAAAATTTCCACGCCGTCATTTGCGGTTTTGTAATCAATAAATTTCTTTTTTTTTTTTGCTTATTTTCTTGCCTTGGAAAGTGAATTCTGCTTAAATTTTTTTTTATTAGCGACTACTGACGTACCTTACGATTTCCTAGAAATTGTCGTCGGCTACGATTACAATCGTAAGTTGTTTGTGGGCTTTCCTGTTGGTCGGCGGGTGTGTGTGTGTGTGCGTGTGTGTGTGTGTGTGTTTGTTTGTGAGGGAGTTGCAAGCGCTGAGCGACGCCAGTTATTCGTCAAGGACACTTTACACAAAATGCAACTGCAGTGACTTTTGCAAATCGCTTTGTCTAGTTATACATACTTTTCAGTGGTGCATTTTCCAATAATTCTTTTCTTTAAACTTTTAATATTTGTGCAGTTCGATCCCATTACTATCCATTAGCCGTTGATGGGCATTGATGTCCGTCTGCTGGTTCAGTCTACTGCACCTTAACCTCCATTTCAAACCAATACTGCCTCGATTCCTGCCCATCAAAGTGTAAACATTTTTATGTGGCTAGAAATTCATTTTTTAATTTGCTCACACACAAGTTAATTCTCGTATTTGATTTTTTTTTTTCATTTTCTTTTTTCGTCCTTTGTCTACTTGCATTTGCTTCATGTACTTGTTTTCGCTTTTGCCGCCTCGTGTCTGGCCCTCGCTCCTTGCTGTTTTAACTTATTTCTTTTTTGATTATTTTTTTTTCACTTTGCAGTTCAAGTTCGAGTTGAATAAACCTCATCCACACTTTTTAGGTGCGCACACACACACACACTTAAGCATACATGCTCACTCGTAGGCTAGGACGGAAGCTTTCATATACTAGTATTGCCTGTGTTGGTATTTTGTAATTTTATGTAAATCAATTCGCGTATACTCTCACGCTCTTACTCCCTTGCATAGCAGGCGAGCCGAACAAATAAGTAATTGGTGGCGCACCAAGTCTACAATTCCATCGGGGTTGCCACATTAATGAACATAGAAAAATTTTTAAGTGAACCTTTTTATCTCCTGTTAGGTTGTCGGCTCGTAAAATTACATACTACATATCGTCACCTTAATTCACAAAGGCACAAAGGCCGTAACCAACACTTTTTTAGAAACTGCGTTTTTCACAGATTTCAATATCTATATACATAGTATAAAGGAAAGTCGAGATTCTTTGTACGCGACGATCTCGAAAACTACTGAACGGATTTTGACGAGATTTTCCCTAATATACTCTGTATCGACAGTAGAGCGATCTTTTTTTACTTAGAATTTTAATAGGGTTGCCACCTGTCTAAAATGCTATAAGATCCGCACCGTTCGTTGGATTACAAAATATGAGGTGTCAAATGAAAGGGATTGACTTCTAGAAAAGCAGTAATATTTTTTTTTAATAGGGTTGCCCCCTGTTAATAAAATTACCATATTCAATCATAATAAAAGTAGGCATCAGTTCTGTACCGTCACTGTCAAACGAAAAGACTTAGCCTCTGGATGTGTAATAATGTATTATTTTTCTGAGTAGGGTTGCCACCTGTTTAAAAACTACGAGATCTTCACCGTTCGTTGGATAAAAAATAAGATCCCAAATGAAAGTGTATGGCCTTCGCATGTACAAAAACTTTAAGTTTTTTGATTAGGGTTACCACCTATTTAAAATTAGTATATAGGAAAGGCGAGATATTTTAACCACAACAGATTTAGACAAGATTTTTTATTTATATAATAAATGAAGTACATGATGACATATGATTTCATTCTCCAAATACGTAAATGTACATATAAATGCATACATTCAGCGCATTAAAATTAATCTTCACTAAAAATTTGAAACTGTTATTACAAAAAACAATGGAGCCATGTCACTTTTTAAAACACCATATACGTGATTGATTTGATGTTTTTTGTTTCTCCTGTAAAATAAAAAATTTGTTGGTTAGGGCGTTTGTGAATTAAGGTGCTTGCAAGAATGACTCGAAGTTGAGATATGTAATATATGTACATATGTATATAGTGGCCAATGTGGCTCCCTTTTCTAAGGTGTATCTGAAAAAAAAAACCGCACAGGCTAATAAAGGTACCATGCTGTTCAGAAAAATGTTTTAATCAAAATAAGAAAATGCCCATCTATCAATTTGACAGGAAATGTTCTTAATTAACTAAAAGCTATCGACAATTCACTTCCCTGCTACTAGCATTGACGCATAAATGTGGAAAAATGCAATTTCAAAAATGAATTCGGTTTTGTGCCGGTTACCAATTTTGAAAACTCGGGTTTTTAGAACCAATTTTGAGAAAAGCGGAATGGTCACGCCTGTTTTGATTTTGGTTATTTCAAAAATTTAATCGTTTTTTTTTCGTACCGGTTAGATACCAATTTCGAAAATCCGAATACTTAGTACCGCACAGAGCATGGCGAGACGCCCTAATTAAAATGTTGCTGAAAACAAGACGCTCCATTACATAAGCAATTTCGAAAAGCCGGTTACTATTTTTGAGAAAAGCGGAATGGTCACGCCCAATTTTTTTTTGTTTTTGATTATCGTTCTTTCAAAAATTAAACCGGTCTTCTCGTGCCGGCTATCAATTCCGAAAAATAGGAATAATTAGTACCACACAGAACATGGTGAGATTAGCCATTATTTGTTAACAAAGTCACCAGAAAAAGTTACCAAATTCCACAAAAAATTGCCAAACTTATTTATGTGCAGAACTATATATATATATATATAGTATATCCGAATGGTAAGGTATAAAGGTAAAATCCCACACTAAGCTTTACAGGCAATCAAAGCTTTTCATACTTTCAACTCGATATCCAGCTATAACTTTTTATAAGACGCACAATTTTCCGTAGGAGTGATGTCATTTGACCACCGAGGTCATCTGGTTTGACACTGTTGGACGTTTTTATGAGGATACTCGAATGGCTGTATTTACGCGGTTAAACCTCAAACTCTGGAGCACTTGAAAATCAAGGAATTCTATTCATATGGGTGCCAGTACACTGGGATATTTGCTGGTTTACTCTACGCGGCAAACATGTTGCACCGAATCGAAAAAGTTACCAATTTTGGAAAAAAAATTTCCAAACCGGCAACTCTGAATGCTAGAACTGAATATTTCAACAACATGCAACTCTGCAACGTTTTGGAGACTTTTTCTATCCCCAACTCTCTCTCTCTCTTTTCTGCAATAATTAAAAAATTTCGTGCAACAAGCGCTCTACTTGATATTCTCTCGCTCTCGCATCACCCATTCAAACAATAAACGGGTGTGCCCACTTGCTTTTGGTATTGTTGTTGCCCTTTAACCGGTTAGCTACTGTCAAAATGCTTAAATAGCACATAAATACATACACTATCCTATGGCGGCACCACCACCCAACATCCGACGTGAGCATTCATGAGCAGTGTTGCCAGATATCAGATTTTCCGCCCAAAATTGGTCGGATCAATTTACTTAGGCCGGTTGGACGGCTAAAACAAATTTTTTTTCGGTTTTGTCATTAACTTATACGTGTAGCGCATTTTCGTCATTCATAGTATGTTGGACAAAAAAATTATCAAAAATCAACGCGAATTCTTAGCCACTTGAAAATAGCACTTTCTTAAGCTAGAATTCAATGGTATATACAAATGTATACTTAGAATGTTTCTATAAATGCTTAATAAAAAGTTTGTTGTTGTAAAATTTTGTTGATTTTTACTAAATTTTATAAAAAAAAAGTAATAAACATTAAAGAAACAAAAGAAAAATGTTTCTATTATTTTTTGAAATATATAAATTTGTAAATTGTAAATTTTCAAATTACTTAAAAAAAAGCTTGTATTCTTCACTTCGGCGGTTGCCATTTTTTGTGGGCGGAAACAAATGTTTCTATTGGCAACCCTGCTCATGAGTACACTTTTGCTCCGAGCTACTCAGTTGGCGCTCGCGTTCCTTACACTAATACATATGCACATCGATATGTCGTTGCGCCAACATTGCGATAAGACATCGTCGCCATAATCGCTTTTGCTTTGTAGCCAAATTCTCACATACCAGCGCCTCAGCCACTAGCTTTTGCCAAATCGACAGGCAGGCAGCAAGCAAACGTGAACGTCACCGGTCGCATTAGTCGCCATCAAATGATGAAACTGTGCTCATCTCGCAGAAACTCCACTCTGTTGAATGTTGTGATCGACCAACGACTTAGAATTGACACCTGTCGATATCTAATGGAAATTCAATCGCGTCGTCTAGCGGGAGAATAGAAAAAGAAAATCTAAAAATAAAACGCGAAAGTTTCGCTAAAAAAGAAGTAAATAAAATTGTAAATTTAAAAAAAATCATCAACCTAAAACGCCAGCAACAAAGCGCCGCAACTGAGAAACGCCGGAAGTGAACAAAGCACTCAGCGCAGCGCAGCGCATTTGGATTTAAAATAAGAGGCAACGGCTGAAAAATTCCAAGTGCCCGAAGAGCAACGAGAAAAAGGGTTGTGTTGCTTTAAAAAAAAAAATTTAAATAACTGGCGAAAAAATCGCTTCCAAATTTGCGAAAAATTAAGTTAAAATATATTATTTGTATGTATCTGCGAGTGTCCATTGACGTCAGCATTCACCTCGCACGAAAAGTGTATAGATATTAGCAAAGCAAAAGAAAAATAAATTAAATAAAAAGTGCAACAAAAAGCTACATACAATACATACATACGTATTAGCAAAAAAAAAATTGTGAAAAAGCGATAAATAAGTAAAAATTGGAACAAAACAAACAAAAATTATAAGTGAATAGGTGTGGAGTGAAAAAATTTAAAAAAGTACGAGCTATTTTTAGTACATGTTCTTTCGGTAGAAATCGCTATAGTAACAGCTATCTAGCAAGCTCAACGAGACATAGCAGCAAGCATACAAAACTGTCAATTTTTGTGTATTTAAATGTGAATTTCCAAAAAGAAAAAACGTCACAAGAAAAACGCAATCATTTGAAACAAGGTTGCTAAACAAAAACAACTAGAAAGTTTTAAAGGTAATTGCGGATAATTATACATAAAAATACATGTCAAGAAAATAAATAATTTACAAAAACGAGATGTAAAAAAAAAAACAATAAAAAAATTTAACTAAGTTTGTTAGAAAAGCAAAGCTTTTTTTTGTCGCTCATATTTATAAAATATTTAGATATGTCATCATCACCGAAAATGCACTTAATAATGCCGGATTTGCACTGAGCTTTAAAGGACAAAATACCTGAGTCATTGCATTAATGAAAATACGTATGCCTAATTTCCACTAGGCATGGAAATGGCAAAAAAAACCTATGACATTTAAAAAATGGGAATGAACTTATACCGCGTTTCCACTAGGCATTGAAATGACAAAACACCCGAGTCATTGCATTATTGACAAAGATGTGTGCCATATAAAAAATGCCAAATGAAAACTAACTAATGGAAGCAGACCAGATGATTATTTTTGTGGACGAGGGTTGTAATGTCCATCATCATCATTAAAAATTTTGTAATTTAATGCCTAGTGGAAATTCAGCATTAATGACTTTTTATAAAAGCAATGGCGCAGGTATTTTTAATGTCCAACCTTGTCATTTAAATGCCCAGTAAAAATCCGGCATTATTGTCTATTTTTATTATTATTTTTTCCTCTTTATTCCCTGGTGGAATTCCTGCATATATTTTTTTTTTTGTAATTTCAGTGGTAATGAAAATTTTCCATTATAGTTTTTTTAAACTAAATTGTTTTTTATTATTCAAAATTGGTTTTTAAAATTTTTGGTAATGTGTTTATTTTTTTATTTAATCTGTTTTTAAATTTCGTAAAATATTTTTAAATGTATATTTTTCGATATTTTTTTAATTTTTTAATATTTTGTTTTTTATTATTATTTTCATATATTTTCTTATTATTATCTTTTTATTAAACTTATTTGTAACTTGTCTAATCTTTTTCTTAGGCTTTGTAAGAAAAGTTATTTTTTCTTAAAAACCGCTCTAAAAATGAAAACATTAATTATTTAAAAAATTTTTTTTACAAATATTCTTTCTATACGTAAAGTTTTTTTTTTACTTGGTTGCTACTAATTCTAGCGTCAGGGAGAACGAAAAATATTTCTTGAGAGCTGAATGCTAATCTTCAATCTTAAAAATATGAAAAATTCATATAAAATGCGCTTAAGAAGTTAATAAAAAAATTGTCTAGCAAAATTTCTTAAAAATTTTGCAGCTCTCAAGAAAGAAAAGCTCTTGTATTTATTCTTCTAGCAAGATATTTTCGATATGTTCGGGCCCAGCTCAAAGGCCACCTAGTGAAATACAGCGGTAAATTCACGTAGCCCAACGATGCTTTACGGCAAGTTTACCGAGACAACCGTCAACTATGGTTGACATTTTTTGCAATTTTCTTCTGAAGCATTTCGCAAATATAAGTCGGGCTAATCCAAAGTTTCAATGACGCTAGCGCCAGTTATAATTTTGGCGTAGGTATCACTGGCGCATTCCGAAACATTGGACATTGATTTTATCACATATCTCTCAATTTCTCTCTATATCTCTCTCTACCTTGTGTTTTGTAAAATTTTCACGGGGCAAGAAAACTCTGACTTGATTACCCCTTGTATGTGAATTTGCCCACTAGAATTTCTATGAGAATTGATCCAAGTTCTTAGCATGTGACAATTATTGATAGGGACGGTAGGTATTGAATTTAAGATATTTCCGTCCTCCTGACGCTCGATAGGGCTAAAGTCCTCATATTTTTGATGAAACAGAAAAAATGTGTATTGAAAGGTGCACTTTTTGACCGAAAAATTTCGGAATTGTTTGGACTATCATTTACGTACGACTAGGTTGAAGAGCCTCCAAGGTTAACTTGACATGGACGTCACTACGTGTCCAGTATAATTGTTGAGCTTTTAAACCTCTTAGGATGAACAGAGATTACTAGTTTTTCAACAAACCTCTATGTTAGGAACAGGAGTCACGAAGGCGCTGTTCACGTTGGCTTAAGTGAGCTTAACAGTTTGCATGCAATACTGACATACGACTATATAGTCACAACCATTTATCTTTTGCAGCACAATTGTGTCAGACACCATCTCACATCACTTTGGCCTACCAAAAGGTAGGCATTACTTCTTCCCAACCCGCAATTTTAAACTAAAATACCTAACACGGATGCCTACTAAGTAGATGTGAGTGGAAAGCGTATAAAGTCAGAGAGGATGAGTGCATCCACTGCGATGGCATCTCTCAGAGAGATGGCTAAAACATTTCGTACGCATGTAGTCTGAGTTGAAGGCCATTGCTAGACGTATGGCTCAATCGATAAGCAAATATTTCTTCAAGGAACTTAATGCTCTCGGCTCCATGGGTATTAGAATTTCGAGTAATATCGTACTTAGCAATCAGCCCTTGCATGCATATTTGATTCTTACCATTGTGCATTGCTCTATCGGAGAATTTAAAACCCTTATTAAAGTACTTATATGAAAATATTCGCATACTATATGCACTTGGCAGCTAATATTTACTATTATCTTATCATTTTTTAATTGGTGGGTGCTAATATTTTTATTATTTACGTTAGTATAACACAGCTAAGAAATATGATAATGTAGGGTTAAAATTTACAAATTCATTTCTTTAACTGACGAATTCGCCACTCTTTCTTCGAACACTTCGTCATCTTAAAAGCAACAGTTGTTATTGCGTTCGCGCTGTTTAATGTGACGATCAGTTGAACTACAAAGCAGGCTGTAGACTGGTGTAGAACTAGAGGCTTTCATTGCAGGTATTATATGTATGTACATTAGGGTGGTCCAAAATAAGTAGTTTTCTAGTTATATCTAAAAAATATGCCCCTATTGTTTTATTATTAAATCAAAAAATATTTACAGCTTGCTCAAAGCGCTCAAAGTTTTCCAGGTACAGTGAAAGCTCCCATAAGCTGACACCGATGGTCACTTAATTTTTGTCCGCTTATGGGAATTTTGGAAAAAATAATATTAAAATTATATTTAAAAAAATTTTAATTGCGGTTGCCTAAATTAAAATAATATTTATCCTTCAATAGATAAAAACAGAATGAATGGAAAATAAAGTCAAATTTATGGCGTTTTCTTTTCTACCGACAAATCTCATTGCCCGCTTTGCTGAAGCAGCAAGAAGAGGGCAAAGAAAAGTAAAAAAAAAAATTTTTAAAAAAAGAAAACATCTTTGAATATGGACGTACATATGTATTTACTTTGTACATTTACATGCGCAAGAATCAACATCAGACTAAAAAAAACTACCGCTTATTAGAGCTTCGCGTCCGCTTACGGGAGATTTTTTTTAACCGACTTCCAAAAAAGGAGGAGGCAGGTTATCAGTTCGTCGGAATATTTTTTATTTTTTTTTTATGTATGTTACCGCATACCTTTGGACCACGTCAACCGATTTTGATAATTCTTTTTGCATCGGAAAGGTAGTGTCCCATACTAATCTGGTTTAGATCCGATCAGTGGATCATGAAATATATATATATAATTTTTTAAGTAGTTTTTTTTTTGCCAAAAATTCCTTGTTTTCATAAATAGAGTGAGTGTCCGCGTCCAATGTTCGTTCCCAAGATGTGTTTGCTTATTAGAGCGACCGTCTATGTGAGCTTTCACTGTATCTTTAATGGGAAAAGAACAACTTTTCGTAGAAATGGTATAGAATTCTTGAAAATCAATATTTTTCGCTCAGAAAATTTTTGTCCTCTTCAGGAGATTTCCAATAACAACATCCAGTTGCTTATTTAAAAAATTTTCAATACTAAATATTTTTTATTTATCCCCCCATTGCTTTTTCTGGCATTCTTTAGGATGGTTTTGGCGGACCTATAAAATATAGTTACTTTGAAAAATCGTTAAATAAATAATTAGGTATTATTACTGGGAATCTCTGAAGAGAAGCAGAGTTTGCAGATCGAAAAATATTGGTTTTATAGAAATCTACGCCTTTTCTACGAAAAGTGGTTTTTCCCCATATAAAATAAAAGGGAAACTTTGACCGCTTTGAGCGACCTCTAAATATTTTTTTGACTCAAAAAAATATGAGCATATTTTTCGGTATAGAATAATCCTAGGGGATAAGAGCATACGAATTCCGACTTTACTTTTTCCACATGCATTTTTGGACCACCCTAACCTATCTATGCAATGCGCAAAACAACACTAAGTACTTTCAGTTAAAGCTGATTAGCACTTTAATCTACAAGTCATGAATAATTTTGCTTGTACAGATGTCAGCGGCAGTTGGTTACTTCAAAATGCTAGACTTTTCAATTATCACTAAGATACCACTAATGCCGCATTTATACTGAGATTATTTGCTGTCGTACCTCTGAGTTAGTATAACTCAAAAAACCAAAAAACAAATAGAAATCTCTTTACTTTGCTTTGCTGTCCAATGTGGCAGCTAGAAATTAGGACACCACTAATTAAAAATTTAGTTAGGTAAAAAATTACAAAAAATACTCAAATAACATTTTTCCAGACGACAGCATGGAAAATTGGCTGAAAAAAGTACGTGGCGAACAATAACAATTCAATGAATACACTCAGAAAATTAGGTGCATACATTAGGATGCCGCACACAATAGAAGTTTTTGCTTTCTTTTTTGCTTGGCCTTTTTTATGCCTGCATCTAAAATTTGTTTTCACAAACGAGTATTTTCTGCCGCCATAAATCTTAAGTTTCTTTCAATCATACTAGCTCACCTGCGAGTGTATTTCTGATTTGAAAAAGCTTCTGATTTGATCATTTGCTGTTCGGAATTGTAGGTCCAACTATGTATTTGTGTTATAACATCAGGGCACAGACCACGAATTGGAGGAGAAGCTCGGCTAAGCACCCAGTAAAACTGTAATCGCCAAATTTTATTATTATTATTGGGGATAAGTTTTTCTTGAAAAAAAAACGTGCTTGAGTGTGTATGGGATGAGTTAATTGAGAGTAGATTTCACGTCGAATATAAGTAGAATATGAGTGGAGTGTGAATATGAGTTGAATACGAGTACAGTCTGAGTAGATTGCGAGTGGATTTTGAGTAGAATACGAGTCGCATATGAGTACAATATAAGTGGAATAGGAGTAAAATATGAGTCAATTACGATTGGGTTATGTGTAGAATACGAGTGGTTAATGAATCGATACGAGTAAAATAAGAGTAGAATATGAGTAAATTACAAGTGGGTTATGGAGTAGAATACGAGTGGATTATGAGTCGATACGAGTCAAATAAGAGTAGAATATTAATAGAGTGCGAGTGGATTTTGAATAGAATATGACTGCAATATAATTGGAATATGAGTAAATTTCGAACCAATTACGAGGTGATTATGAGTAGAATATGAGTCAATTGGATTTGGTTATGAGTAGAATACGAGTGGATCATGAGTCGATTACAAGTGGATTGCGAGTAGAATACGAGGGAATTATGAGTCGATACGAGTAAAATAAGAATCGAATTTTAGTGGTGGGTACATATATGAGTGAAATACGAGTAGAATGGAACAAAGTAGAATAGAAAGATGCTGAAAGGTTTGCATACTTTTTTTTTTATAAATAGCCCGGCAGATTAAAAATGCTCATAGTTTTAATGTAGTTTTGTAAATTCTTTTCAATGCAGTTTTTATGAAATCTTTAATAATCTCAGCATTTCTCTGCCGATTTTTATCTCAGTGGTATCATTAAAATTATATTTTTTTACCATCCAATGAAAACTAACCCATTCACATCCTTTGAGCTTACAAGTGAAAAAGATTTGGGCTGAAGTTTTTTCGCGCTTGAATGGGTTCATTTCTCACAAAAGTGATGCTTTGAGAACGAAAATTTTATAAAAAATTGCTGAGTTATTCACATTTTCATAAAACTTGCATTACGAAATTGTTTCAAAATACATTAGGAATTGAAGTATTTTTTTTTCTTTGTTAGCAGAATTATTGCAAAACCTTCAATGGAAATCGCGCACAATTAATTTTGTATCCTATCGGATCGGACCATTTACGGGAAAATAGTTTTGCGATAATTTTTTTTTTATCAAAAAATTTTTTCTTACAGCTTCATATAATTTTTAAAAATATTTTCAATACTTTTTTGTCCTATCGTGCCATTTTCGGGAGAAGACTTTTACAATAAATTTTTTGACGTAGAATACGTCTTACCTTAAGGTNTACCGTATTTTATCATGTTTCCTTTTTTAAATTTTTAAGCCGAAATATGTTCAAGTGAGTTTAAAATCGATAAATAAATTATAATTCGCTGGCAGAAGTGAAACCAATTTTTCTTTGTATAGAGCGCGTGGCACTCTAATGCACAGACATACATGTCAATTCATTGAGCAGACAACCCTGCGAAACATGTTTTCAGTGTAAACGGAAAAGTAGAGAAATCTTTAAGAACTCATTATTTCCTTTACCTATTTTTTGCCGAGCTTTCTAAAATGAAATGCACTATACACACTTCGATGCTTTTACGAAATTTCGGAGGATAATCGTTCTGGAAAGAAGCCTTTTGGAATTTCCTTACGAGTTGATAATGATCCCGGCATTCTTTGAAAATAAGCAAAGAAATCGTTACAGAGTTCGTAAAACTTTTCCGACACACTTAAAGATTCGCATATTGCTAGCTTTTGCAGAACTTTCAATACAAAATTGTGTATGTTTGAAGCAAAGCCAAACTTAATGTGCATCAAAAGGATTCGATGTTAACTAAAAGATTTCGTAAAATTTTGGGCTTATCGAATTTTCTGTGGCTCTTCTGAACCTAGCAAAATTTGCCTTTAACTTTTGGAAGCGATGCATTTTTAATTTCTCCTGCTTCCTACATATATCAGAATATGAGTTAACAAAAAGATTGGATTTGGCAACTTTAGAGTATAAGCTAACGGTATGAGAAAAAGCAGACAGAATACATAACACTTTATACCAATCTTTGTCTAGTAAACTTGGTCGCTGTTCCCGAGTGTCTATACAAGTGAAAAGTTTATCAGTTCGTTTCATTTTACGTCCACATGTTTATTTTTTATTTTTTTAGTTTTTTTTTTGTTTGTATTTACGTTTACGAGTCCTAATCAAATCATTTCAAGCGATAAGAGCTCAGAGACAGCAAATATTTTTCATTATTAGTTATCTGCATAATTATTGTATGGAGAATATTTAGCATTTTAATATAACAATCGTTGCTGTCAAATCCGCATTAATAATATATATTGTCCCTGAATTTTTATTATAAATTCATTTTTCACAAAAAAAAAGTGCATAGCTATTTTTTACAATATTCAGAATGTTTTTCATGGTAAGTATTTTCCAATGACTTGAGGCCGTAATTAATGAAAATTTTTACGGGAGCACCAAACAACAAAAAAAAAATCAATAAATAGGTGTTAATAAAATTAGGTCATAAAATAACAAAAAGTAAATAATTTTCATAAATTTTTTATACAAATATGTAGTATAGTCCACACCATTACAAAAACTAGATATATTAAAGATTAAAATTTATTGCGAAATTAAAAAAAAAACGCAAATTCTCATCCAAATTTTAACAACTATTTAGAAATTTTAGAAAATTTTTTCGTATGCAGTTCTATTGCGCATTCGATTTTAATATAATAAAGCGTATGCTTGAAGTAGCCCAACATTCTCGTTGACTTTTGATAATTTTTTTGGCAATCGTGTTGCCACTTCAAACTTTCACTTTATTGTACTAAAATTTAGTGTATTATAAAACCGCATACCCAAAAATTTTCTAAAAATTCTGTTTAAAAATTTGCATTAGAATTCGCGTTTTTTTAATTTTGCAATAAGTTTTAAACTTCAATTTTTATGGTTTTTGTTATACACTGACGGATCAAGGTGTTGGCGCAGCAAATTTTTCACAATATGTGCAAACATTTTTATTCTAATATTTTTCCGCCAATTTTGCATAAAAATATGGTTCATTCAACAACAACAAACATAAAAATATAATTCCTAAACTTTGTGCAAAACTCACGAAAATTCAGCGAATTCTCATCCAAATTTTAAACTTTCTAATCAGATTTTTTTTTGAGTAAAATCTAAATTAATTAACTAATTAAATTCTAGTAAAAAATCACATTAATTTTTGGGAAATTTGTTTGTTGAACGTGTTTTGCACTTTTTCCATATAAAGTATTTTCGAAAAATAAAAAAAATTTTATGGAAGACACTGCGTGAAAAAAACCAAACATCAACGGTAACTCCTAGCTACTTAAAACTTGTACTTTATTATAATAAAATTGATTGGGCTAATCTGTATACTCAAAAATATTCTAAAAAATCTTATTAAAAAGTTGAAAATTTGCATAAAAATTTGCTGGATTTTCGCGAGTTTTGCACAAAGTTCATAAATTATATGTTGTATAATGAACCATATGTTTATACGAAATCGGCGGAAAAATATTAGTATAAATATTGTTAAAAATTTGCTGTGCCAATACTTTGTTCCGGCAGTGTAGTATGAAATATACTTGTATAACAAGTTTAAGAAAAATATCATGAAAATCATTTTGCATATTGTAAAAAAACAAAACTGTGTACTTCTTTTTGTGAGTTACTGTATGTGCTTTTGGTTATTTAGTCGATTTTGATTTATTTATTTAAATTTTGTTAATTTCCCTTTGCTCAATCATGAATGTAAATACGTATTTACTTGCATATGTATGTATGTATGTATGTACATACGTACATAAATAACACCTTCGCAAATGCCATCGAACTTCCCCCTGTAAATAACATTGAACTTGAACGTTTTTCCCCATCGTTGCTATGCTTTTATTGCCTGTCTGGCTGCATATCTACTACTCACTTACAAATGTACATATGTACATAATTTACTTTTGTTTAAGCATCCAAATACTTTTTGTTTGCTCTCTTGCAGACTGAATAAGCATTCACTTCAATAATTTGCTTTTCAGTTGGCTTTGTTGGCTGTTTGTTGATTTGCTGTAACGTGACTTGAATTGAATTGGCCATTGCCTTGCTGCTAAGTTAGCTGGTTTTTGACCTTCAAAATCGACGTTTCTGTTTTATAATAAGAAATACTAATTGGCTATTATAGATGATTTCTTTGTTATTTGTTTATTTTTTAGAGTTATTGTCTATGTTTACATATACCTACTTTGTTTTGTTATGTCTGGGTTGTAATCGTAGACCAATGTTTTTTTTTTTCTCAAGAATAAATAGCATAAATTCTATAAAAAAAACAACAACAATTGATACTTCACGTATTTGCTAAGTGCTGGGCCGAGCTTCTCCTCCCAATGCTGGTCTTGACGGGTGTTACCAAAAATGAAGAGGCCTACAGCTTTATGCCGCCTCTGAACGCCAGTTGGCCTTTTATCCTTTAAACCTTTTCGTTGCAGAAATGTAAATGAAGGTTGGCCATTGCCTGCTGTAGGCACAAAAAATACTATTTTCCATTTTTTTTTAGATGTTTTTTTTAACATTTCAAATTTTTCTTGTGGATTTTTTTTTTTGTTTTTTTTTCTTTTTATGTAACATTCAATAAGAAGAATAGCAAAATCGATTTTCGTCAAAATATCGACTAAAAAATTTAATATAATGAAATAAACTTTCAAAAATTAGGCTCCCTAATAATCTCTTCTAAATTTCAACCGATTCATTTTAAACTACAAAATACAAAAAAGCTTTAAATTATTTTGAATAGTAAATTCTAATTTGGCACCACTGTGCTGCGGCATAAAATTTAAGGAAATTGAGGAACTCTAGATCAAAAAATAAATAAATTTCTAACTAATACGCGAAACATTTACGTTAGATATGAACTGAATTAATTTTTTCCAACTTTTCTGCAAATGTTGAGCCGTTATTTCCACTAAAACGGAACTACACAGTCGCTAGTAAATATAAGTTCACGAAAGCGACTCTTTACACTCAATTGAAAGTGTTCCTTTTCCGCTCTTTCGGTTGATTTTATATAGTGCTATGACGAGAAATTCTAACAAATACCAAAATACAAATACCAAAAGAGCATCGGTTTCCTGCCCCATAGTTCTGCCTTTGAGCTATTTGTAGGACGGTAATTTCTTCCTTCCTTGATATCGGAGTTTATTAAGTAGTGTTCTATTGAGTTCTTGTCGGGTGAAACGCGCTAAAACGTTTGAAAGTTTCGGCTTCAGTTGCTGCTAATAAAAATTACTGCGTGCTATTGGATAGTTTTCTTCACTCACTAATGAGACGCAGATATGGCGGAGCTATACGAAAGCTTTGATGGAGGTACATATGTATGTTACTTCTACTGGAGACCTTTTTTCGCTCTCTTATTTTTGTTTTCAAACTATTGCAGTATTTTTCAAATATAAGTATTTGCCTTAAAGCATTGAAAACTAACCGGAATTTCATCGAGTAATAAAGACCTTGGACTCACTAACATTAGACTGAAAAATTTGTCGCCGAAAACCCCTCCTGCCTCTGTATCCCAATCTAACCACAGTGTTTTTAGTCGAAAATGGTGGCACAATTGACTTACAAAAGGCATTATATTCAGTTTTGTATAAAGAACAAGATTTCATCGCCAAATTGTATTTAAATTAAACTTAAAAAAAAAATGGAATGGAATTGGAAAAATGGAATAAAAAATATATACTAAAATAAATAAAATTATAGTTTGAAAAACTAAAACCTCGCTATTAAAATTTTCCATTCGTACTGTCATCAGGTTACTTTAAAATGGAAGTTTAAAGCAGTTGCCATCAATATTACATAGTTACATCCCGAGCTAATAAAAGCAAGGTAAAAAAGTAAAAAATAACTATTCGTGGCCATATACCCGCGGTTGGCATGTAGCGTATACGCCCCGTAGCGCCATACGCAGTCATCTAACAAGTTTACTTGCACACCTTAACGTAAAAGTCATATTATTTAAAAGTAATTAAATGCTAGCGTTGAAGACCTTTACACAGTATTCCTTCTGCACATATGTATATATTAATTTCTCCATGTATATAACAATTTTAAAATAAATGTGCAGAGTGTTAATAAAAATTTTTGGAATGGAATTTTAGTTTTTCAAATCATAGACATATTTTACTAGTTTTATTACACCCGAATCGTTCATTTTGTAACGAAGAAGAACATTTTGAAGTATCTTTAATTATTAAAATTAAAAAAATCGTCAAATTTCCAAAATTACAAAATAGCTGCAACAGATATTCTGCATGCTACCATTTTTTTTTTAGTTTGGTTGCACACTCTTGAAACTTCGCAGATATGTATATTGTATTTGATGCCAAAGTCCATTGCCATTTAAATGAATATTCTATCTGAAAACTTCCCAAAGTTGTTAAATAAAAGGAATTATTATTTTTCGAGTGACAATGAGAAAAGGTAATTTCGGTACTTTTTCGCCCAAAATAAACGTTTTCAAGGCTAAAAATGTTCAAATACCTGATTTATTTTTTATTGCACTTGTTTCTGGAACTCCATTGTTCGAAATATATGCAAGAAGAATGCTTTTGCGTTTTTTTTTCTGGCGAGAGAAGGTAGTGACACAAAAAAAAAAACAACTCGTGGCTAGAAATATACTCTTCAGTTGGTTTCACCAAGCAAGAAGAGGTTGGGAGAATCTCTTACTTCAGAACTAATTAGGTTTAAGCAATGATTGTATCTTATAAGCACAGAATTTGTTTCTTTCATAAATCTTAATGACTCTGAAGATGGCCCTATGCAGAAATCGATTTGTCTACAAACCAAGTTTAATAAAAAATGATGGAAATTTGCTCGAAATTATAAAAACTTTACTATACTTGAATTCGTAATAAGCTCCAATATTTAAAGAAAAAATGGAGCAGATTAAGAAATTATTAAGATAAATTGACGTATTCGAGCCTACAGTGTCTTGGTATATGCGAGCTTTGGTAGGAGCTTTGTCTACGTGATTTCTTGGACTTGGAGGCGAGTTTTGATAATGCTGCTTAAGGATCCATCTCGATGGCAATGATCCAAAGAATACCATTGATCCCTCAACAGTAGATTTGCTCCGTGAACGCGATATTTCTTTATGTTCAGGCAATACGTATTATCGCGTGCCAATCAAGTTCTCAGCATAAACCAGTAAACGAAATCAGAATATTCGAAAATTACTTCTAGTAAAAGGCTTAGTTTTAAATGCCATTTGGTTAAGGACGTGCAGTTTTAGCTCAAACATAGAGCTCAGTTAGCATTAAACAAAAGCCGTAACAAGCCACAGCTCCTTAGGCACTTCCAACGGATTCATGACATTTATGTGATTAATTGTTCGCGAGGGTAAGGCTTAAACTTGGCGAGTCTTTCTCATAGACATAATCAAGAGATGTCTATCGAAATCGCTTTTGAATTCCAAAATTTGATCCGCATCACCTCGTTAATTCGGAATTATCTCTGGGAAGTGAGTTTGTCATCCGCGGTAGCCGAATAATCAGAGCTGTGCATATTATATTTATATTAAATTCCTTTCTACCTCCACTGCATGTTGTTTAATTAGCTCGTGGTGTATCCCCTAATTTGTTGGATTACTACGAATTTCAGTCGCTTTCTTGAAGGACTTGTTTACTTCACTTTTGCTTACAATATATTGTTATTGCTTTATTTTTTCCCTGCATACAGTGCCGGACAAAAGCATTGGCACAAATTCCAATTAGCTTGGATTTTTGTTTTTAATATATTTCATAATACAACAAAAAACATGCAAATAAAATCTCTAAAGTTTCTAATCTGCTTTTTTTTTACAAAATTCCAAGTATGCAGCTTTATAACCAAAACAGTTTTAATATGACAAAGTGCTGTTTGAAGTTGCTAAAAGGCCTCCTTGATTTTTGGCAATTTTTTCATGCAGTTTCTTACGTGCGAAGTATGTCCGAAAATCTTTTTTTGGTTGAAAGCAAATAATAGCACGGTCAGCAAAGAATAAAAAAACTAGCTAAATAAAATTAGAATAAAGACCTTCGCATAAATTGCGAAAAAAATTCACTGTTCCAATACTTTTGTCCGGCACTGTAAATATATTTGCTTGCTTGTTTGCTTTGATTGGCATTTTGATTAGGTACGCATTCTTTCATACATTTGTATGTATACACATTTATGGCAGGGAATTTTCTTGTTTGCAAGTCGAAGCAATTCACCTTAACTGTATACAAGTAACAGTACAAGCATCAGTCGAGTTTTTGTTTGTTTTTTTTTTTGTTTTTATTCAAACATTCTTTCAGTTTATATCTGTTAAGCACTCACAAGTATTTCGCACAAAATTCTGCATATTTTATTGTATCACTGTGAATATTAGACGGAAATAAAATTTTCAAATTATTTTCCATTGCCAGCAGCGGCAAAAAATAAATAAAAAAAGCATAAAATTTGTGATAAGAAAACAAGAGAAAACAAACAGAAATAATTAGTGGGAGAGAAGCGCAGAAAGACTGAAAAACGGAAACATAAAAACAAGATAAAATATATATACATAAAAGAGCATTGAAAGCAGTGAGTGTAAAAAAGCAAAGAAGAAAAAAAATATATTTTTCACGTTAATTTCGTTGGCATAACACTAAAAAACAAAAATACAAAATCAAAATAAATAAAACAGAAATTTTTGGCAAGCAAAAAAGCATAGCATCCTGTCTAGCTGTAGACAACAAAGCAGCACTTAACTCCGTTAACATATTGTTGTTGTAGTTAAAGAGTATATTGCAGCTGTGGAAACATATTTTTGAACGAAATTACATACTAAATACAATCCTAGCACCAGTCGTAAACTCATGAAATTGTAAACTCAGTTCGTGTGATAAATAGTCTACTTTTACAGCTAAATACTAACGAATAACGTAGTGCATACACATATTTTTGGAAATTTTACTAATTGTGGTATGTATAAAATTTAGAACTTTTTTTTAAGTATATGTAGGTATATTTGCATGTTGTCTTTTAAACTAATGCAGGCTACGATATAGAAACGGAAATCTTAAAGGACATTTTCTAAAAATTAGCTAACTTAAGTTTTTGCGAAATTTCTATTTTTTTTTTATTTTTTTTTTTCTGTGAAAATTATGTGCAAGCTTTAACCAAAACCATATACATAAATGGAATTTTTAAACTTTACTTAAGACTAGCAAATACCCGTCGTGCTGCACTTCGCCTCCAAAGTATTTTTGTATTGTTACTCCTTATCTTATGTGGGTGTTAGTTAATTTATTTTCGATGGTACTTAGATGGAAATTTAACTTATAGTCTTATAACTCTAAGGCCCACTTGCAGAACATCTAGAGGTAAATGTATAAATAGAGAGATAAGTAGCTCAGAGTTAAATTGTTATATTCCTTAACCAGACATTGTCTTGCAGCGTTGAAAACTGGCCCAGCGTTAAGTAACCCGAGGGATTTTTAAATTAAGTAGGCACCACTCTCTTTTTTTTGACGTTTATTTACATTTGAATATAGAATTTCAAACACTTCCATACATACGTACATACATACATACATTAATAGGTACACTTTTTAAATAAGCCAGCGGCACTTCCGAGAGTTCTCTTAATTGGATGGACTACTAACACGGTTGGTGCATTTTAATCGCATATATTTTTTACACCAGACTGACCAAAACCTCAGAGCTGAAGGCGGAATAATGAATACGTGAATATGTATGTATGTATGTATGTACATATGTTTTCAAAAATATTTTTGAAATCTCAATTTATTTTTTCTTGTTATTGACAGAAATGACATACGTAGAGTTAGGAAGTTAACCTTCGAAAATTGCTGGGCTAAATATTTAACGATTTAACTATAATTTTACTCCTAACCATTGATTGTGCAAGCAAATTTATCAATTTAACCACTAAACTTCGAGTTAAATAGATAACGTGCTGTTCTGCAAGTGGGCCTAAGACGACGTTTCTTCAAAGATGAACTAATTAAATATCTACCTTATCAATTTAACTGAATTAAATTTTTAAAATAGGTGGCAACGCGCTTCAACCACATTCTCAACAGTACACTTTCTTAAACGTCTTTAGTTTAATACCGGCATCATAATATTTCATTTATTTTATCAATTTTATTCAATAAAATTTTTCAAACATGTGGCAACCCTCTAAAATATTTTAGGCTGTGAACTTTCCTAAACCTCTTTAGTTTGATTGCAATATTTGATTTATCTTATCAATTCAATTGATATTAAAATTTTCAAACATGTGGCGACCTCCACAAAAATATTTTCGGCTGTACGCCTTCTTAAACCTCTTTCTTTTGACAGCCACATTGCAATATTTACTTTATCTTAAAAATTTACTCAAACTGCAATTTTCCTACAGGTGGCAACTCTCTTATTCTTTTTATTTCTATATTTTAAATTAGACCAATAGCAATACATGTGGCAACCCTCCTCTAAAATATTTTGGGCAGTAAAATTTCCTAAGCCTCTTAAATTTGATAGCCATATTACAATACTTAATTTATCTTATCAATTCAATTAAATTAGAATTTTCAAACATGTGGCAATCCTCCTCTAAAATATTTTGGGCAGTAAACTTTCCTAACCCTCTTAAGTTTGATACCCGTATTGCAATAATTGAATTTATCCTATCAATTAAATTAAATTAAAAGTTTCAAACATCTGGCAACCTCCACAAAAATATTTTCAGCTTTAAGTCTTCTTAAACCTCTTTCTTTTGACAGCCGCATTGCAATATTTATTTTATCTTAACAATTTACTTAAACTGTAATTTTCTTGCAGGTGGCAACTCTCTGATACTTTTTTTTCTATATTTTGAATCAGACCTTTAGCAATACATCGAGTGATGCGCGTACAAACATACCGACGACAAAAATTCTAAAAATTTTAGATTTGGCTTCTGTTGCTCTGACCAACCTAATAGACCCCGCTGCAGTCATATTATTTAGAAACCCCCATACATCTGGTCCGCTTTGGCCCTATGTTTATGTTTTCCGAATTCACGCATCCAAATAAGCGGAAAATTGTGTAAGTGCCCATTTGCATAAATGGAATCTTGAATCTACTTTCGCTTGATGGAATTGGTCGGGGCGGCCATTATTGCAGCTGTAAGGCATAAAGAGGAGGTCGTTAATTGATCAAAGAAATTTCTGGTCTTTTAGCTATTCTAGGCACATCACCGCATCATGACTGTACCAAGTGGAAGTGTTTGCAATTCAGGAGGCAGCACGAAGTTTTGATCAACGACCTATGCGAAGTATTTTTCTTCTGCGGCAGTCAGGCAGATAATACAAATTCTCTTACTGAATGCCGTACATCTTTGATAGGGATAGCGCACGTTTATAGAATCGAATTAATGCAAGGAAAGATTCGAACACATCCTTCTTAGAAAGAACGAGCTAGGTATATCAATGGATTATTGGTCTCGCTATAACAGAAACTGCACATCTGTGCTCTTCCGTTTCCTTATAAGGACTTTTATTGGCTTACATGACATACCAATGTTGCAGTTGCAAGATCATAGAAGAGATCTCACCAGCGGAAGTAAGACCATCGGTATAGCGCATAACATAGGAAGGGGCTTAGAATTTCATAGAGCCTCGCAGGCTATTATTCTTGGCATATGTGTAAGGAGGGTTCTGCTCTTTAGTCGTTTCAACCTAAAATAATAATTCTTACTTTACAACCCGTGTTTGTTTTTCAATGCAACTCTTGCATTGGCCAATGCACAAGCTCTTATCAGGCGCCACGAAGAAAACGGGCATTGGCTAGTTTTTCCATATTGAAAAAGTGCAAAGGGCCGCCAACAAATAAAAGAAGTATTTATATATATATATTATCGTGGGCCGAAAATCTGCTTTTTTAGAATTTTGATTGATAATGGCAAAAAATGTGGTTAATTATGCTCTAAAAAAAAAATCTGCGTGCAAGATTAAAATTTTTGGTCAAATTCTTAGGCTCGCCCAAATCCATCAGTGTTCAAGTTGTAAAAAAAAAATGTCATAGCTTATTTCGATTCTCTACAAAAATGGCCCATATACCAAATTATGTAGGACTAATACTTTCGAAGATAATTGCAATTTTAGTGAAAAAATGTGTGAATTAATTTATTCATTAATTTTAGTTTTTTGAGCACATTGAATTTTGATGGACTTAGGCGAGCTTAAGTTATTGACCAAAAATTTTCATCTTTCACACAGATTTTTTTTAGAGCATAATAAACCATATTTTTGCTATTACCAATCATAATTCTAAATAAGCGGACTTTCGGCCCACACGCTAATATACGTGTATCTTAGACTGGGTCGGTCCCCATACAAAAAAAAAAAGTTGCTAATGTCCGCCCCTAAATTTAAAGATTATGTTGAGAGGGTTCTGGAAAAATTTTATTTTTTTTTTTTAACCCTCCGAAATACAGCCGAAATGGTTTTTTCGTTGTAACTTGGTTATTTGACGGCCGATTTTTAAAATTGATATGTCATTATTTTTGTCTTGAGAAGCTTCACTTTTCGTTCTTATGTCTTTTTAAGCTTTGAAGTCGCGTTCGCATGATAAGGGCAGAAACAAAATTTTACCCCCCCTAAAGNTTCCAGAACCCTCTCAACATAATCTTTAAATTTAGGGGCGGACATTAGCAACTTTTTTTTTCGACCCAGTCTAGTGTATCTGTACCATAATTCAACTTGAATTTTTTACTAAATTTTCAGCGGCTATAAAACTGTGTAATCGAAATTCTCAAGCAATTTCAATTAAACATTCGAGATTTTGATAATTTTTTGTTTGAATTTATCTACATTTTTTATTAAGTTTGCAACTTTTATTCATGAGGTTTTGGATATAGCATAGTTTTTTTTTTTAGAAAATGTTAACAACAAAAAATGTTACTTTAAACATTGTGCATGTTTAAAGAAATCAGTATGTGAATGATTGTTTGAGTCACTTTATTTTTATACATATTCAGCGCTAAAGCAGGTATTACGGTAATTTGATAGAGCACACGCGCGTCTGCCTTTTACCATTTACATTACCACATATGTATATTTAGCACATTCATACATGCCCAGCAAAAACTTTTGATTTTTTGGGAAGCACTTGCTTTTGTATCAATGGAGTAATGCAATGGCAAGAAATTTTACATTTATTCAATTACCTGCAATAAACGAAAAGCTAAGGGGTTACTCTCGATTAAGGAAGCACTTTTTGAGAGTAACCGCTTACCTTTTCGTTTACAGAATGCATTATTTTAACATGTGCATGTCGTTGGAGGTAAGCGAATAAATGTCGAATTGGATAAGCGAAAATTGTCTTAAGGCGACTTGTATTGTGTTACTCCATTGATACAAAAATAAGCACTTCTCAAAATGTTCAAAATTTGTTGCTGGGTGAATGCAACATTCACACGTGTGCGTCTAGCTGGTGCAATGTAATTAAATCACGTCATATGAAATGCATATTCATACATACATATAGTATATATACATATACATATATGCAAGTACAGTCAGCGTCAAAAATATGAATACCCTGACGTTTTGACAATTTTCTTCTCCATACAATTTTTTTTATAACATTTTTTATTGTTATAAAAATATAATTCGTTCTACAGCAAAAACCAGCAGAACCGATTCATTCAAATTCATATAGAACTCGGGGGAAAATTCAAGAAATACCAAAAAAATTTCATAAAAATTTTGAACTTTACAATTCGATTTCTTGAAAAATTTTGAGTACGCACATTTGTAGCCCATTAAATGCTAGTATAATAAGGCGCAACTTTCAATTACTAGAAATTACCGTTGATTTTAATGCATGAACAAAATCTATTTTTATACGGAAGAAAATACGCAAAACCCTCGACAAAAAAAAAACCTCAAAAATCAACGATAATATTTATAGACTTGAAATTTGCACTTTATTATACTAAAATTAATGGGCTTCAAAACTGCATACCCAGAATTTTTCTAAAAAATGGAATTGAAAAGTTGGAAATTTTTATGGCAATTTTTGGGTAGCCCTTGAGGTTTCCCGGGTTATATATGAAATTGAAAAAATTTATTCTGCTGGTTTTTGCTGTTGAACTAACTATATTTTTATAAAAAAAAAATAAGAAAAATTGGGTATGGAAAATATAAATAAAGAAACGTCTTGATATTCATATTTTTGACGCTGACTGTATGTATGAAATCGTACATTGATACTCGATAATCTGCATGCAACCGTACGTACCTACTTACATCAATGTATCTATAAAAAGCGCCTATGTTTTGCAGCTGGGCAATGCACTTGGTTGTCATACTTGCTGTTGCTTCCTCGACTCGATGTGAAACGAGCGAAAATATCAGTTTTACCTACATACATATGTACGTATATACATTCACTGGTAATAACTGGAATGCGCGTGTTGTGTATTTATTTCATCATAATAAAAATAAAAATAAAAATATGTAAATATGTATGCATGTATTAAAAAATTTATTAAGAAAGCACTTTTGTCTTTATTATATTTTATTACTTTTGCTCATTCACTTTCATAAATACTAAGCCATTGTAAAAATAAAATTATCATTAAACCGTTTATTTTATTTATTTATTTTTTTTTTTGAATGTACAAATTTCCATATTTTCTGGGAAATTACTTTTTGCACTTTATTTATTTCACATTTTCTCTTATTTATTGTGAAACCTATCAGTCTCGAAGCAGCATTTTCCACATCGGCGTCCTTTAATTGAATAAATCGCAAAATCTGCGACTAAGGACTGCGTTTGGAAACATTGTCACCTACATTTTAACCCATTAATTTTATTAAGTTACTCAATTTAAACATTCCTTCCGTAGTAAGCTTTGGAACTAATATCAGAACAGTAATTATCAAATATTTTACGAAAAACTACTTTGAAAAAGGTTTTCAAGACCACCCTCATTGGTCATTGAATAAAAATTGTTCGAGAATAAAAAGTAAAGCCTACAAATTGTGTCGAGCGTACTGAAGAACATTGAGGAGGACATGGTTGTTACTCGGAAGCAAATTTCCGACAGACCAAAAGAGGTAAAGAAAACAAAATCATCACCATTTTGCGGTAAAACCCGAAAAAGCCGGGGCAGAAAACTTGCACAGAGGGTGAAACGTACCGTTTTTTTTTTTGTTTTGTTCTCAATGCAATGAAAGGAGTTTAGTGTGCAGCATATTCCAGACGGAAACGCTGTGTGGTATCTAGATGAAAAGTTCAAGTCAAAAAGGGGGCCAAAATTTCAATAAATATTTTTAGAATTTTTTTTCGGTAACATTTGTGTCTATTTAAGGGTATTTTGGTATTTGTTTGTTTTTTTCTGGACGGTTTAAATGTTTTTTTTTTTGGGATGTTTTGAGATTTTTCGGGTACTATTTGCTATTTTTCCAAGAGTTTTTTAATCTGAATTTTTGAAATTTTCAATGTGCGGCTAGCATCTTTTCAAGGGTTTACTGGTATTATTCGAAACTTTATCGGGACTAATTCAGGATTTTTTTTGCGAATTTAGGGATATTCAGTACTAATTCGAGATTTTCAACTAATGCGAGATTTTCGGAACATATTCGGGATTACTACTTTTTACAGCGTCGAACATTTTTACAGGGTGTTTGCGCGATTTTTAGTACTAATTCGGGATTTTCCGGCTTTATATGGGGTTACTATCGTGTACAGCGTCTACCATTTTGTCGGGGGGAGGGGGGCTTTTGGGACTGTTTCTAGATTTACGGAACTACACAATTCCAAACTATTGCATACAGCGTCTAGTGTTTAAAGGCTTTCTGAAATTTGACGTTATTTTTCGGGACTATTTCGGCAGTTTTGGAACTGCTATTGCATACAGCGTATATTTTTTTCCAGAGGCATCCCGGATTTGTCTATTGGAGTATTTTGGGATCTACGGGACTGATTCGGGATTAGTTTTGCATATGAGTTCTAGCATTTTTTCAGGGGGTTTCTGCTGGAATGTTTTTAGACTTAGCAGTGTTGCAGGATTTGCGAGACTATTACGTGGTTTTCGTTGCTTTTACTAGCTACTGCAATAATGCTTCTTGTCTTTGCTGCTTCACTGTGTAATCATAATGCAAAAGATCCCAATTAAAATTTTTTTTGGAAATGTTTTTTTTTTTCTTATTACACATTACTTTTCAGGGCAGAATGACAGATGCCATGATAGTTCGAAAGATTTGTTTTTCTAGTACAAAAGTCTTAGAAAAAAGCTCGAATAAAAGCGAACAGCTATTTTGGGAGAAAGCACTTTTATACTCGTATCATTTAACTCGCCTCATTCCAACGGTCGCGATGGCCGAGTGAGCAAAGCCCGACCGAGAGATTCGGTATGGAAACCTCGGGCCGCGAATTTTTTTTAACTATATTTTTTTTATTTATTTCATTATCTTAAAAAGAAAAGTATATATTCTTTAAGTTCATTTAATTTTTCGAAACTTATATTATTTATTTTTCATTAAATTTTAGAAACGTTTTTTCTTCTATTTTTTACTTAAATATTTTTATTTTTTCAATTCAATTTTCTTTTTGGTTTTAGATTTCATTGTTTTAAAAGGAAAATAAATTTTCTTATTTTAATTTTTGTTTTGTTTTTAATTTCATTTAATCAATAAATACTATTTTCTTCTTTTTGATTCATTCTTTTCTTTTCGTAATTTAATTTTCTTGTAAATATTAGAGTTTATTGTTTTAATAAGAAAAATATGTTTTTTAATTTTATTTAAATTTTTAAAATAGCTTTGCTTAATTTTTTTCGTTTTTAATTTTATTTTATTTTATTTACTTTTTAAAAAGTAAAATATATATATTTTTTAAGTAATAATAATAATAGATTGACGCTTACACATATGTTAGTGTTTGGCCGTGCTTCTCCTCTGATTTGTGGCGTGCGCCTTGATGTTGTCACACAGAGCGGAGGGACCTACAGTTTTACGCAGACTCCGTACGGCGATTGTATTTTTATGAGAAGCTATTTTTCATGGCAGAAATACACTCGGAGGTTTGTCATTGCCTGCCGAGGGACGACCGCGTTTAAGAAAAAACCTTTTTTTCTATATTTTTGCGATGTTGCTCTGACCAGGGTGTGAACCCAGGCATTGTGGAGTGGAAGCGCGCACTGCTTACCACTACACACCACAGCGGCCGACGCAGCGACTTAAGTGTTAAAAGAAAAATAAATTTTTTTATTTACGAAATATTTTTATTTTTTTGTTTTTAATTTCATTCAATTTTTAAGTACTATTTTCTTCTTTTTTCGGTTCATTTGTTTTTCTTTTCGTAATTTAATTTTCTTTTAAATATTGTAGTTTATTGTTTTAACAAGAAAAATATATTTTTTAATTTCATGTAAATTTTAAAAATATTCTTTCTGAATTTTTTCGTTTTCAATTTAATTTAATTTTTATATAACTTATTGTTAAAAGGCGAAAAGCAACGTTATGACCTCCTCGTTAGCAGATCTTTCAATTAATCTTTGGAAAGACAGTAAAGAGCTTTCAACTCCAAATTTTTTGTCAAATAGGAGCTTTTGCATTCGTCATGTCGATATGCATACAGCTAATCCAAGAGGTTTTTCTAAAAAAAATGTCGCTTCGTTAAAAAAAATTTTCTGATATTGTTTGCATTACATTTGCTTGATCATCAAAATCACATTGATACTTACAAACTTGGATATTTGTATTTCTCCGTTGAAAATTTATTTGTTATGCCCACGAGTGTTTTGTTTACACAAAAACAGTGCCGCAGCGACGTTACTCGTCTCTTTGCACGCATAAATAGTTTGTTTGTCTATTCTATTTGTCTTTAGATCAATATATATACATAAATACAAACATACAGTACAAAGATAGTGTTTGTATTGGTGCACATGATTGTGCCACAGTAATTGAATTCGTGCCGGCAGAGTACAGATTATGCAAATAGATAATTACGATGCTAAATCAAATTTAATGCTAATCTTGTTTAGACTAGTCTTACAATCGTATAAATGAAAAGCCACAAAGCAAGTCAATTGTAAGCGTATATACTGTAGATATGTGCGTGTAAAACTTAAACAGATATATGTATAACAAGCGCTCATCGCGGTCACTAACAATATTTTTTTATTTATCTGTTACCAGCTCTTATTTTTTTATAGCTTTAATTAGCAAACAGTTAGCGCAAAATAGCTCCTTAGCGCTACTTTATTATGTTTCCTTAATTAATTTTAATTTGTTCCTCATTACTCGCTTGCTGTAATTTCGCAGAGGCTTATGTATTTTCTTTTGTCCCCCCAATTACACTGCAATTAACCTCATTTCATTTTGTTGCCAAATTTTTCCTTTACTCTCGTTGTGCCATCCCTTTAATCACTCTTTTCATTGCTAACTTGTGCACTTCACATAAAATCGAGTACGCTCATCTCTTATTAGGTTAAATCATATATGTATATTTAATTGACTTCTTGAAAATTTTTGCAACATTCAACATTTCTAATGATTTCTTTTTTTTCTACCTTCTACTCATTTCAGCTGGCTAGACCTGTTCCTACATCTATGGAGTTTCACCTAGACAGTGCAGAATACTGCCAGGCACAGCACAAATAAAAAGTAAGTACTACATAGAAAGGTTTTTAGTATACATATGTATATGTACATAAAAGGCTATACATAGAATTTATTTTTAACTGGAAACATAATTTTTAGTGAACATTTTTGTTAAAGAATTTTTAGTTGATTTGGTGTGGGCCGTATTAAAGGAAGATTGGAAGAGTTTTAGAAATATAACTACATCATTTTACCTTTGGTTCTTCCTCATGCTGTCTTTCGTGTAAAATAAATTGTAAATTTTCATTCTAGTTAGATGAAGTTTGGCTCCGATGGCCGAAGGTGAGAGGGGGCTATAACTGGTTGCGGATGGAGGAATGCCTGGTCTGAGCCAAGTCCCGAGTGATCTGTTACCCAGAGTAAAGCAAGCACGTTATGTTTGCCAACATAATTTTGTCGAGACTTGCTTTTGCGAATTCAGAGTTACTCCTAGATACTTCACTACGGGAGGTTGCTGTATAGCCAACCTGGTTCACATCGAGGTCTCATAAGTAATAAGTGCGCTCGTACTGCGCTTTCCCACATCATAATACGAAAACGTCTTGCGAGAGTGAGTCACCTTGTCTGAAACCATATTTGATCTCGAACGGTTCGGAGCTAAATTTTGTGCTCAACGTAACTTTACTGCAAAGCCATATCAGCTTGCGGATATTAAAAATTTAGACGTGGATTCGTAGAAAAATTTGGTCAGTGCTGATTCTGCCAGGTCTGAACCCACACTTGTGTAGCTCTGTCATTTCGTTCATAAAGAGCTTCAGTGTTTCCCACATAATTGTCGATAGGACTTTATATTTAAGCAATGTTAAAAAGACTAATACCTCAATAATTGGCAGGGTCACGCTTTTTGTGGATTGGACAGAGTACGGAGTAAGATTGGAGGGACGTATTCATCTAACATAAGTTTTCTTTTTTAAGCTGGTATATGCGCCGCACTAGCCTTTGCCCCGAGCTTCAAGCCGCTCAGACAGCATACCGTCGGCCCCAAGGGATTTTGTTTGTTTATAAGCCGTATTATCTCTGTTTTCACCTCGTATTGGTCAAGTCGACTAATGTCAGCATTACTCCTTTACATTGATTTGGGTTCTTATCTATCAAACGCGCCACGGGTGTCTTGGTGGTGCGTGTGGTTGGCATGTAGTCGGTTGTAGGAATCCATTAAAGCCGGCCAAGATGTTGCAAGCTGTTGTGGTCATTAGACAGTCGTAGAACTGTGTCTCCTCTTTGCTTGCCGTTCACCTTTTTATTAAGAGCACCCGACCAAACTGCTACACCTACCCAGAATCAATTTCCGAGAGATGGACGACTATGTTTCCTGGTGAACGGTACTAGTTCGGAATTTTTAGAGTTTACTCCCAAACTACGGCTACTATACCATCGCGAGTGCTTTTTTAGTAGTCATTTTAGGGGTGGTAGCGTATCCACAATATTTCCTATGTTACATACATACATTTTTGGCACTCAAAAGCTTTGGTCGCATTATTTACCTGAAGTGGGTATCCAATATGCGGCCCAGTCACTTCAGTAAAAGGGGATGAGAGACTCATTGATCTGAAATCATTCGGTTTGGTATGCGAAATTATACTCGCTTTGGGGATAAATACAACTTTTACCTGCGCCTATATTTTTGGTATACAGGCGTCGTTACTTCATATCCACTCCTTGTACATACAGTGAGCGTCAAAAATATGAATACGCTAACGTTTTGACAATTTTATTTATTTATATTTTCCATACAAAATTTTTTTAATTTATCAAAATATAGTTCATTCAACCGCAAAATAATTTTTTTTTTTCAATTTCATATAGAAGTCGCGAAGATTTATTCGCTTTGGGATAAATACAAGAAACAGCAAAAAAATGTTCATACAAATTTTCAACGTTTCAATTCGATTTCTTAGAAATAAAAGTAGATTTTGTTTATTGACAAAAAAATTTAAGAAATCAACGGTAATTTTTAGAGACTTGAAACTTGCAACTTACTTTACTAAAATTTAAGGGGCTACAAAACTGAATACTCAAAATCTTTTAAAGAAATCGAATTGATAAGTATTGATTACGCTGGTTTTTGATATTGAATGAACTATATTTTCATAAAAAAATTTAAAAAATTTGGTATAGAAAATATAAATAAATAAAATCGACAAATTTTCAAGGTATTCATATTTTTGTAGCTGACTGTATGTATGTGTATAGGCTTGCGATGGCTTTTATTTATGAACATAGATTCTAAAATTGCACATGTTTATTCGTTTAGATATTTCGTTTGACATCTTTTGATGTAGAGATTGGCAAACATTAAGTGAAAAGTTGATTTATGTTGATGCATGCATACAAGTGTGTCGATTGCTGGCAAGTTAATATCGGATGTGACATACTCAATTAAATATTTAATCTACCGAAATAGTGCATTACTGGCACTTGCATCTGTTTCGCGTTACACAAGTTAGTCACTCAACTGGGCGAAAAATAGCAATTAAGAGAAAATAATTTATCACAAATTTTTAAATACGGTAGAAATTTACTTTAAAGTACCCGTACGAAAGTAATTGGAGTGTGCAGACATCCAACTAATGCCTTAAAAAGATTTTTAAAAGATTTGGCAACGAGCAGACGGCTGTGCATTGTTTAATAATTAAATAATCCAATGGGGAAATTTGCGGAATTAAGTTTTTTCATCAAAAAATCGATTGTTTTACAATTGAAAACTAATTGTATCGCTCAAAAACCGCAGAAATTTTATTTTACTTCTGTTTTTTTCATTTCCTTTTATTTTTAGTATATAGTATAATTTTTTATTTCTTAAATTGTTGTTTCTTTGTTTTGTCGTTTTTGTTTCTTTTATTTTTATTTCATTTATTAATCTTTTCTGGTAATTTTTTTTTTGAAATTTTATGTTTTTATTATCTTTTTTTGTTAAATTGTTTCTTTGTTAATTTTTGTTTAGTTTTATATTATTTTTTTAGTTTTTTGTTGATTATTTTTTTTTTGAATTGATGTATTTGTTTTCTTTTTTTTAATTTTTAACTTTTTCTATTAACAAATTTTTTTACGTGCGTATACATACGTATTAAATAAAGTTTTTTCAACAGAAGAACAATTTAATTTTTTTTTTATATTACTTATTTTTTAATGTCTGTGTATTTTAAATTTTCACAAGCTTTTATTTAATTATATCTTTTTTCTATGAATACATTTATGTTTTTTCAACAAAAGAACGAATTTTAACAAATGAGAAATAACTTTATCGTTTTATTTTACATACTTTTTTTAAATGTCTGTGTATGTACTTTTGTTTATTTCTTGGTTTGAAATTTGTTTTTGTTTTTTAATTTTAATTATCTTGTTTTTCATTGACTTTAATATAGTTATAATTTTTATAAAGCCATAAACAACAGCAACAATTGACTTTCCTATATTTGCACAATTTTCTTATTTGTATTTTGGTTTAAGTGTTCTCTTTTCTTAATTGAACGAGTGTTTTTAGAATTTTTACTATGTATTTTTGTATGCATTTTTTTCGCTGTTTCTCTTCTAGAAAAAAAATATAACTTGGCGCGTAATTTAGCATTTTTTTTTAGTTTTTAGTGCTTTATTAAATATTTTTTTATTATTAAATATTTTTTTTATTATTAAATATTTTTTTATTATTAAATATTTTTTTTTATTATTAAATTTTTTATTTCTATTATTTTTTGTTATTTTTTCAATATTTTATTTTATTTTTCAAAATTAGCAAACGTCGTTTCACTTTTCTGATAAAAGTTGTATAAAATATTTTAAAATGTTTTACCACATCATTGAATAGCTATTTTTGAAGTTTCTACGGTCTTTTTCTACTTCATTTAATTGCCCTCCGAGAAATATCTTCAATATGAACCTGAAATGGCTTTGTCATTCATGCAAATTAAAATGTTTCGGCCAGAGGTCAACAAAGGTCAACCATAGCGAATATTGTGAAGCATTCATCACCTTTTTGCAATTCACAAAACGCAATTTTTCGCTTAATTATTTCTCTTATTTGTTTATTGCATTTAGTTCAATAAATATTTTTGGCATTTACTGTTTTTTTGTTTTCTTCTTTTTTGGCAAGTTGACAAAGAATTGAATATTTGCTATTTTTCGTCTGAAACATTCTAATGTGCATACATACATACACACCAGAGTATAGCAGAATAGATTGCTGATCATCACATCAATTCACATGAATCGTTTAGCGTATGGTTGCTAGCTAGCCTAGCCAGACCTCCATTCAGCCCACGCTCCCCACCAGCGAAACAGCCAAACAGCTAGCCGCGTGTAGTTAATGGGAAAATGGCGCGTCAAACAATTGAGATGAACGCGTTTTTCAACGATAGCTTTTGACAGCAGCTGTTAGTCACGCGCTCATAGAAGTGCGATTTTTTTTTCAGCTTAATTTTCGACCGTTAAAATGGGTAATTTACAATAAAATTTCAAATTTGGTAATCAATTATTAGCTGCGTTTTGCACTTAAATTGTATGTGTATGTATGTAGGTATGTTGCGACGGTTTGTGGAGTATTTTGTACCCGAAATCAATTAAAATTAATAATAAATTTATTTCCACAATTTAGATAGTATTTTTTTTATTAATTAAGTTCATTAGGCGCCAAAGAACATTTATACTATTGAATAACTTTAATGGTTTTTGCAGGCGCATGGCTGCTGCTATTGAAGTGTTGACGAAAGTAAAATCGGCTTGCTGGCAGCTGACTAAATTGATATCATTATATAAATAGGCAATCATGTTTCCTTTACACCCCTTTTACGGCTAAACTATACTTCTAAGGTATAAACAGTTATATATCATTAGAAAGGTATTTTGATGCTGATGTGCAGGCAATTTTTAAAATTTCAAATCNTAAACTGACATTGAGTTCACACAATTAATACTGAAGTTTCCAATTTGTATTTAGGACGGGTGCATCCTTTCAATTTTTTGCATCTGTGTATGTACATAAGTGCTCTATCTGTCCATCTAAAGAGCTTTTCGGCAGAGAGGACCTTCAATCCTGCTGTTTTTTTTTTGTTTTTTTTTTGTAATGGAACACTGCTCCCTTCGCTATCACCACAGTAAGATAATAATTTCGGACATGAGCTCTTTTCGCATCTATGAGCTGGACGGAGAAACGCCAGAAAATATTCACTGTGAAAGTATTCCTCTCGCCAGACGCAGACTGACTCACTTACTAGGTGGATTCGCACTTAATTCATTTGAATTTTAAAACAGAAAGTCTTTGCAGATGCTAGGTTACATTAAAAGCCGCGCACAATAGACTACGTCTGAGGTGGATATATAAGGCCCATATTAGGTTAGGTTAGGTTGTCGCGGTCGTCTATAAGACACACTATAAGGCACATATTAACGATTAAGGAAGAAAATGGATTGCCTAACTGTTGTACAGCACCACTGCCATTAACTCCTCCAATGAAGCGGGCGCACCGCTTTTATTTTGGCTTGCAAAGCGTCGCCTAAAAACTACTTTGCCGCGCTGGAAAACAGGGACTACAGAACTAATATTTGGAGTAGAACGTCAAGTCTGTCTCGGACAAGAGACTTATGTATATATTATTTAGGCGGCGTAATTTTCAGCAATACTTTTTCGATGGTCTTTCAGACCTAAGCGGTTTTCAAAAAAGCTAATTGGTTCTATCTTACTTGGAAGGTTGGCATTGAAGTGTCACAACGCGCCCGTCGAACCAAAGTTTGCCTCCATCAAAGTCTGGTTGGAAGTAGCCACCACAAGCTAGCCTTACCACCGCACAATAAGTGAAAATTATTATAAAAATTTAACAAATATTGAAGTGACTGTGTCGATGACAAATAAGTATTGTTAAGCGGCCTGTGATTATCATTTTACTTGTTGCTCTCAAAACATTTACAAGAGTGATGTTCTCGCCTTTTTTGATGCCTCGATATTCTTAGGAATTGCAGCTAATTCATAGTCTGCGATTGGCGTTTATGACCTGGCCCATGTGCAATTTCAACAAATCCGAGTTCAAAAAGAAAATTACTTCAAAAGAATCAACGTCCTCTCATACAAACTTCAAAAAGAAAAATTTGTTTTTTTTTGCTCAAGTTTGTTTGGATAAGCTTCTACGATTTTTAGATTACGTCAGAAAAATATTGCAAATACCGAAATACAGTTGTATGCCGCTTTTGATAAATTTTTTAGCATTGCCTGCCAAGAGGAAACCGCTACCAAAAATAAGAAAAAACTCGGGTGTTGCGATGACCCAGGTGGCCTCTTAGCGGGCGAAATACTATTTTCTAGGTTTATAGGTAATAAGTAAGCATTATCCTTGTTTTGTTTTGTCCATATGCGTCGAATTTTAATGAGCCTACGTAGTCATGGCAGCAGCTTTGATTCCAACAGACGAGGCGTCGCATAACATAATCCGCGAGGCAATGGTATCATTTCGAGACCGATGGGCTAGACATCAATTCTTGCATTTGAAACTACATAGATGAACTTAGCTTTCATTTAAGTCATCATACATTCATCATTTGAATCAAAGCTGAAATGCGCAGGAGGGTCAGAGAATTAAAATCGCGGAATACCAATGGGGGTGTCGACACTTTCCCGCTCCCCCTAATCCAGGGTGTCATTCTTTGATAGCGCGAACAGACCTAAACGGCGCAACCAAACCTCTGATAGCTCGCCTGCTCCTTGGGAGGGAAGGGCTAGACTTTCTGTGGGCTACCATGCCTCAGATGATAAAATGAGCAAAACTTGTAACGACAAATCGTTTCACTGTAGGGACGCCGAAAACAGGGAACAAATTTTAAAGTAAATTTTTTTTTTGTAAATTATTTTGATTTTTATTAAAAGCGGTTATTTTACAAAAACATCAAGCGAAACATCAACGAAAAAAATTGATTGATAAATATTGTTTTAAATGGTGAAATGAGAATGCGTAATAACCTCTTTTTTATGAAATATGACTAGGAAATATTGTTACTCATACGCCTTGTATGACTTATTAACGAAATCATAAATTTGGGTGGAAACATTTTGTAAAGAAATTATTGAGAATTTTTATTTGACCATGTACAACTTCATTTATTAAACAGCTTTTTTCGTTGATAGCTTGATGTTTTTTGTAAAAGAAGAGGCTTTAACAAAAATCAAAAGAATTTACAAAAAAAATCGTTTGTTTTAAAATTTGTTCCCTGTTAAGGTTTGCATCTTTTTCATTCACAATGCAAATTTAAAATAAAAACATTTTGCGAAAAATCTAGAAAAACGGTATACGGGGCCGTAATCAACGACCAAAAATTGAGTTAACGTGTTTCGGCGTTTTTTTTTTTTGGTGTCATTTCAAAACTTTAAATTTTTCTTACAGTGTTATCGTTCCCTCAGTGTACATATCGTCGGTGATACTGCAAAACCTTATGTGTAAATTATTACCACTTGTGCTTAAATTAGCTGTCACGTCATCTGATAGCTTCTGTTAATACTTCATCTTCATCAGCAAAAGGTAGACAGTTTTGTCATTAGCTTACTATAAGAGCAAGGCCGTATTTAGGGGGGTCCGATGTTTGTAAGTACCAGAACAAAAAGAGATAGACCCATGAAAATGTATACTTATATGATCAGAACGTCGAGCTGAGTTGATTTAGCCATGCCCGTCTGTCCGTCTGTCTGTCTGTCGTCTGTTTGTATGCAGACTAGATTGCACACAGTTTTCGAGATATCCGGATCAAATTTGGTAGGTGGGTGTATTTTTATAATGTATTAATCATTTGTCGGAACCGGAAGAATCGGACCACTATAACATATAGCTCCCATACAACTG